>NW_025747655.1:0-49616 GCF_021184085.1 Oncorhynchus gorbuscha
TGTGTGGTTGTGTGTGTGTGGTTGTGTGTGTGTGGTTGAGTGTGTGTTGGTTGAGTGTGTGGTTGATTGATTGTGTGTGTAGTTGTGTGTGTGGTTGTGTGTGTGTGGTTGTGTGTGTGTGTGTGTGGTTGTGTGTGTGTGGTTGAGTGTGTGGTTGATTGATTGTGTGTGTAGTTGTGTGTGTGGTTGTGTGTGTGTGGTTGTGTGTGTGTGTAGTTGTGTGTGTGTAGTTGTGTGTGTGTGTGTGTGTGTGTGTGTAGTTGTGTGTGTGGTTGTGTGTGTGTGTACTGTGGGTTAGTGTTATTGCGTTTCATTTGAGTTTATTTTTATTACCTTTATTTAACAAGGCAAGTCAGTTAAGAACAAATTCTTATTTGAGAGGGAGGGAGAGAGAAAGAGAGAGAGAGAGACAGAGGGAGAGAGTCAGAGAGAGAGAGACCGAGAGAGAGAGAGAGAGAGAGAGGGAGAGAGAAAGAGAGAGAGAGAGACAGAGGGAGAGAGAAAGAGAGAGAGAGACAGAGACAGAGAGAGAGAGAAAGGAGAGAAAGAGAGAGACACAGACAGACAGACAGACAGACAGACAGACAGACAGACAGACAGACAGACAGACAGACAGACAGACAGACAGACAGACAGACAGACAGACAGACAGACAGACAGACAGACAGACAGACAGACAGACAGACAGACAGACAGACAGACAGACAGACAGACAGACAGACAGACAGACAGACAGACAGACAGACAGACAGACAGACAGACACCATTATTTTTGTCTTACTGAGATGTACTGTCAGGGCCCAGGTCTGACAGAATCTGTGCAGAAGATCTAGGTGCTGCTGTAGGTCCTCCTTGGTTGGGGACAGAAGCACCAGATCATCAGCAAACAGTAGACATTTGACTTCAGATTCTAGTAGGGTGCTGCAGACTGTTCTAGTGCCCTGGCCAATTCATATATATAGATGTAGCTTGCTGAGGGGACTCTTCTCACTGCAGACTGTTCTAGTGCCCTGGCCAATTCGTATATATAGATGTAGCTTGCTGAGGGGACTCTTCTCACTGCAGACTGATCTAGTGCCCTCACCAATTCATATATATAGATGTAGCTTGCTGAGGGGACTCTTCTCACTGCAGACTGTTCTAGTGCCCTGGCCAATTCGTATATATAGATGTAGCTTGCTTAGGGGACTCTTCTCACTGCAGACTGTTCTAGTGCCCTGGCCAATTTCTTATATATAGATGTAGCTTGCATAGGGGACTCTTCTCACTGCAGACTGTTCTAGTGCCCTGGCCAATTCATATATATAGATGTAGCTTGCTGAGGGGACTCTTCTCACTGCAGACTGTTCTAGTGCCCTGGCCAATTCGTATATATAGATGTAGACAGTAGATGTTTGACTTCAGATTCTATTTAATAATGTCCCATGTTTTTCCCACAACACAACATCAGCTTCCATCAGTTTGTAAAGCAGACCCTCAGACAGACAGACAGACACACAGACCCTCAGGCCAAATCTTTTTTGAAATCAACAATGCATGAGTTGATGGTGCCTTTGTCAATTTGGAAGCTGAATAATTGGTACAGTGCATTCTTTTCACTGAGGAAATGTACTAGTCTGCTGCCAATGGTAATGCAGAGGAACTTTCCCAAGGTTGCTGTTGACACATATCCCACGGTTGTTATTCTCTCTCTCTCTCTCTCTCTCTCTCTCTCTCTCTCTCTCTCTCTCTCTCTCTCTCTCTCTCTCTCTCTCTCTGTCTCTGTCTCTGTCTCTGTCTCTGTCTCTGTCTCTGTCTCTCTCTCTCTCTCTCTCTCTCTCTCTCTCTCTCTCTCTCTCTCTCTCTCTCTCTCTCTCTCTCTCTCTCTCTCTGTCTCTGTCTCTCTCTGTCTCTCTCTCTCTCTCTCTCTCTCTCTCTCTCTCTCTCTCTCTCTCTCTCTCTCTCTCTCTCTCTCTCTCAATATGGAGGAGGAAGAGTTTCAATAATACAATGGATGTCAGGAAGTGTTGATGTTATGTAGTTGAGTCATTTTAATAATGTAGTGAAGAACTGCAGTGGTACACTTTACACTATTGCTTCTCACATAGGCACTTCATTACACATTCATTACCAAATACATAAATGCTTATGTCACTTCTACTTCTCCTGCAAATCTAAAGACTATAAGAAAACAGCTCTAAGATCATTGTTATAGATTAATCATAAGTTTCCTTGTTAAAATCATTATTATAGATGAATCATTAGTTTCCTGCTAAGATCTTTGTTATAGATTAATCATTAGCTTCCTGCTAAGATCATTGTTATAGATTAATCATTAGCCTCCTGCTAAGATCATTGTTATAGATTAATCATTAGCTTCCTGCTAAGATCATTGTTATAGATTAATCATTAGCTTCCTGCTAAGATCATTGTTATAGATTAATCATTAGCTTCCTGTTAAGATCATTATTGTAGCGACCCGCACAGACAGCTGTGTGTTATGTGTTAGGCTAGGAGGTGGTTGTGTTGTACTGACCAGTACCCGGTGTTCGCGGGGTCCGACCTGTCAATCAACCTGCTATCTGCCAATCACGGGAATGCCTGGAATGTTCTGATGCCGGGCATCCTGGTGGTTGGCGGAGTGGCGTGGAGGGGGGTTGGGCAGGGGGGTGGAGAATTGGAAGTTAAGACCAGGTTCAGCCTTTGTTCTCTCTCTCTCTCTCTCTCTCTCTCTCTCTCTCTCTTTTCTCTCCTTCTCTCTTTCTTTCTCTCTCTCGGAGGACCTGAGCCCTAGGACCATGCCCCAGGACTACCTGACATGATGACTCCTTGCTGTCCCCAGTCCACCTGGCCATGCTGCTGCTCCAGTTTCAACTGGCCTGGGCCCTAGGACCATGTCCCAGGACTACCTGACATGAGGACTCCTTGCTGTCCCCAGTCCACCTGGCCATGCTCCTGCTCCAGTTTCAACTGTTCTGCCTTACTATTATTCAACCATGCTGGTCATTTATGAACATTTGAACATCTTGGCCACGTTCTGTTATAATCTCCACCCGGCACAGCCAGAAGAGGACTGGCCACCCCACATATGCTCTCTCTAATTCTCTCTTTCTTTCTCTCTCTCGGAGGACCTGAGCCCTAGGACCGTGCCCCAGGACTACCTGACATGATGGCTCCTTGCTGTCCCCAGTCCACCTGACTGTGCTGCTGCTCCAGTTTCAACTGTTCTGCCTTATTATTATTTGACCATGCTGGTCATTTATGAACATTTGAACATCTTGGTCATGTTCTGTTATAATCTCTACCCGGCACAGCCAGAAGAGGACTGGCCACCCCACATAGCCCGGTTCCTCTCTAGGTTTCTTCCTAGGTTTTGGCCTTTCTAGGGAGTTTTTCCTAGCCACCGTGCTTTTACACCTGCATTGTTTGCTGTTTGGGGTTTTAGGCTGGGTTTCTGTACAGCACTTTGAGGTATCAGCTGATGTACGAAGGGCTATATAAATAAATTTGATTTGATTTGATTTGATTTACGTCTGGGTTTCACAAGAGAAGGTCACGATTGGCTTGTGGGTTATCTGTCATCTATTTGGCGTGTGCTACGGCCCAAACAGTAGCCTGTGTAAAGTTGGTGTAATAAACCGTCAATTCGTAAACTCAAGCCTCTGTCTGGACAATTGTTCATTTATGATCTAGTCAGGTCATTACATTATTATAAATGAGTCATTAGCATCCTGTTAATATCACTGCTACCTAGACATAGTCAATGAGTCATTAGCTTCCTGTTAATATCACTGCTACCTAGACATAGTCAATGAGTCATTAGCATCCTGTTAATATCACTGCTACCTAGACATAGTCAATGAGTCATTAGCTTCCTGTTAATATCACTGCTACCTAGACATAGTCAATGAGTCATTAGCATCCTGTTAATATCACTGCTACCTAGACATAGTCAATGAGTCATTAGCATCCTGTTAATATCACTGCTACCTAGACATAGTCAATGAGTCATTAGCTTCCTGTTAATATCACTGCTACCTAGACATAGTCAATGAGTCATTAGCATCCTGTTAATATCACTGCTACCTAGACATAGTCAATGAGTCATTAGCATCCTGTTAATATCACTGCTACCTAGACATAGTCAATGAGTCATTAGCATCCTGTTAATATCACTGCTACCTAGACATAGTCAATGAGTCATTAGCTTCCTGTTAATATCACTGCTACCTAGACATAGTCAATGAGTCATTAGCATCCTGTTAATATCACTGCTACCTAGACATAGTCAATGAGTCATTAGCATCCTGTTAATATCACTGCTACCTAGACATAGTCAATGAGTCATTAGCTTCCTGTTAATATCACTGCTACCTAGACATAGTCAATGAGTCATTAGCATCCTGTTAATATCACTGCTACCTAGACATAGTCAATGAGTCATTAGCTTCCTGTTAATATCACTTCTACCTAGACATAGTCAATGAGTCATTAGCATCCTGTACTGGTCTCTCTCTATATCTACATGTACTGGTCTCTCTATATATCTACATGTACTGGTCACTCTATATATCTACATGTACTGGTCTCTCTATATATCTACATGTACTGGTCTCTCTATATATCTACATGTACTGGTCTCTCTATATATCTACATGTACTGGTCTCTCTATATATCTACATGTACTGGTCTCACTCTATATATCTACATGTACTGGTCTCTCTATATATCTACATGTACTGGTCTCTCTATATATCTACATGTACTGGTCTCTCTATATATCTACATGTACTGGTCTCTCTATATATCTACATGTACTGGTCTCACTCTATATATCTACATGTACTGGTCTCACTCTATATATCTACATGTACTGGTATCTCAATATAAAGCTACATGTACTGGTCTCTCTATCCATAGGAGGGTACGGTCATCCATCCATCTCCCTCTATCTATAGGAGGGTAAGGTAGTCCCTCCTTCTCTCTCTATCTATAGGAGGGTAAGGTAGTCCCTCCTTCTCTCTCTATCTATAGGAGGGTAAGGTAGTCCCTCCTTCTCTCTCTATCTATAGGAGGGTAAGGTAGTCCCTCCTTCTCTCTCTATCTATAGGAGGGTAAGGTAGTCCCTCCTTCTCTCTCTATCTATAGGTAACTGAGCTAAACGACTACCGCCCCGTAGCACTCACTTCTGTCATCATGAAGTGCTTTGAGAGACTAGTCAAGGACCATATCACCTCCACCCTACCTGACACCCTAGACCCACTCCAATTTGCTTACCGCCCAAATAGGCCCACAGACGATGCAATCTCAACCACACTGCACACTGCCCTAACCCATCTGGACAAGAGGAATACCTATGTGAGAATGCTGTTCATCGACTACAGCTCGTCATTTAACACCATAGTGCCCTCCAAGCTCGTCATCAAGCTCGAGACCCTGGGTCTCGACTCCGCCCTGTGCAACTGGGTACTGGACTTCCTGACGGGCCGCCCCCAGGTGGTGAGGGTAGGCAACAACATCTCCACCCCGCTGATCCTCAACACTGGGGCCCCACAAGGGTGCGTACTGAGCCCTCTCCTATACTCCCTGTTCACACACGACTGCGTGGCCACGCGCCCCTCCAACTCAATCATCAAGTTTGCGGACGACACAACAGTGGTAGGCTTTACCAACAACGACGAGACGGCCTACAGGGAGGAGGTGAGGGCCCTCGAAGTGTGGTGTCAGGAAAATAACCTCACACTCAACGTCAACAAAACTAAGGAGATGATTGTGGACTTCAGGAAACAGCAGAGGGAACACCCCCCTATCCACATCGATGGAACAGTAGTGGAGAGGGTAGTAAGTTTTAAGTTCCTCGGCGTACACATCACAGACAAACTGAATTGGTCCACCCACACAGACAGCATCGTGAAGAAGGCGCTGCAGCGCCTCTTCAACCTCAGGAGGCTGAAGAAATTTGGCTTGTCACCAAAAGCACTCACAAACTTCTACAGATGCACAATCGAGAGCATCCTGTCGGGCTGTATCACCGCCTGGTACGGCAACTGCTCCGCCCTCAACCGTAAGGCTCTCCAGAGGGTAGTGAGGTCTGCACAATGCATCACCGGGGGCAAACTACCTGCCCTCCAGGACACCTACACCACCCGATGTTACAGGAAGGCCATAAAGATCATCAAGGACATTAACCACCCGAGCCACTGCCTGTTCACCCCGCTATCATCCAGAAGGCGAGGTCAGTACAGGTGCATCAAAGCTGGGACAGAGAGACTGAAAAACAGCTTCTATCTCAAGGCCATCAGACTGTTAAACAGCCATCACTAACATTGAGTGGCTGCTGCCAACACACTGACACTGACTCAACTCCAGCCACTTTAATAATGGGAATTGATGGGAAATTATGTAAATATATCACTAGCCACTTTAAACAATGCTACCTAATATAATGTTTACTTACCCTACATTATTCATCTCATATGTATATGTATATACTGTACTCTATATCATCTACTGCATCCTTATGTAATACATGTATCACTAGCCACTTTAACTATGCCACTTTATTTACATACTCATCTCATATATACTGCACTCAATACCATCTACTATATCTTGCCTATGCCACTCTGTACCATCACTCATTCATATATCTTTATGTACATATTATTTATCCCCTTACACTTGTGTCTATAAGGTAGTAGTTTTGGAATTGTTATTTAGATTACTTGTTGGTTATTACTGCATTGTCGGAACTAGAAGCACAAGCATTTCGCTACACTCACACTAACATCTGCTAAGCATGTGTATGTGACAAATAACATTTGATTTGATTTGATTTGATTTAGGTAATCCATCCATCTCTCTCTATCTATAGGTGGGTAAGGTAATCCCTCCATCTCTCTCTATCTATAGGTGGGTAAGGTAATCCCTCCAGCTCTCTCTATCTATAGGAGGGTAAGGTAATCTCTCCATCTCTCTCTATCTATAGGTGGGTAAGGTAATACCTCCATCTCTCTCTATCTATAGGTGGGTAAGGTAATCCCTCCATCTCTCTCTATCTATAGGAGGGTAAGGTAATCTCTCCATCTCTCTCTATCTATAGGTGGGTAAGGTAATCCCTCCAGCTCTCTCTATCTATAGGAGGGTAAGGTAATCCCTCCATCTCTCTCTATCTATAGGTGGGTAAGGTAATCCCTCCAGCTCTCTCTATCTATAGGAGGGTAAGGTAATCTCTCCATCTCTCTCTATCTATAGGTGGGTAAGGTAATCCCTCCATCTCTCTCTATCTATAGGTGGGTAAGGTAATCCCTCCATCTCTCTCTATCTATAGGTGGGTAAGGTAATCCCTCCATCTCTCTCTATCTATAGGAGGGTAAGGTAGTCCCTCCATCTCTCTATCTATAGGAGGGTAAGGTAGTCTCTCCATCTCCCTCTCTATAGGAGGGTAAGGTAATCCCTCCATCTCTCTATCTATAGGTGGGTAAGGTAATCCCTCCATCTCTCTCTATCTATAGGAGGGTAAGGTAGTCCCTCCATCTCTCTATCTATAGGAGGGTAAGGTAGTCTCTCCATCTCCCTCTCTATAGGAGGGTAAGGTACTCTCTCCATCTTTCTCTCTATAGGAGGGTAAGGTAGTTGTTCCATCCCTCCATCTCTCTATCTATAGGAGTGTAAGGTAGTCCCTCCATCTCTATCTATCTATAGGAGGGTAGGTGGACTGGGGACAGCAAGGAGTCACCATGCCAGGTAGTCCTGAGGCATGGTCCTAGGGCTTAGGTCCTCCGAGAGAGAGAAAGAAAGAGAGAATTAGAGAGAGCATACTTAAATTCGCACAGGACACCGGATAGGACAGGAGAAGTACTCCAAATATAACAAACTGACCCTAGTCCCCCAACACATAAACTACTGCAGCATAAATACTGGAGGCTGAGACAGGAGGGGTCAAGAGACACTGTGGCCCCATCCGATGACACTCCCGGACAGGGCCAAACAGGAAGGATATAACCCCACCCACTTTGCCAAAACACAGCCCCCACACCACTAGAGGGATATCTTCAACCACCAACTTGCCATCCTGAGACAAGGCCGAGTATAGCCCACAAATATCTCCGCCACGGCACAACCCAAGGGGGGGAACCAACCCAGACAGGAAGATCACGTCAGTGACTCAACCCACTCAGGTGACGCACCCCTCCTAGGGACAGCATGAAAGAGCACCAGTAAGCCAGTGACTCAGCCCCTGTAAAAGGGTTAGAGGCAGAGAGTCCCAGTGGAGGGAGGGGAACTGGCCAAGCAGAGACAGCAAGACAAGACGAACTGGCAAAAGACAAAACAGAGAACACAGGTATAAATACACCGGGGATAATGGGGAAGATGGGCGACACCTGGAGGGGGGTGGAGACAATTACAAAGACAGCTGAAACAGATCAGGGTGTGACACCCTCTTGCTGTTTCCTGAAGTCCACGATCAGCTCCTTTGTTTTGTGGACGTTGATTGAGAGGTTATTTTCCTGGCACCACACACATGCTTGTAAAGCACAGGCCTGAGGCAAAGAGTGTGTCCTCTCCTCTGTCAATCCTCAATTCTCTTCTCTCTCTAACCTTAATCCTCTCCTCTCTCAAACCACAACCTGCTCCTCTTCTCTGTCAATTCTCTCCTCTCTGAAACCTAAAACATTTTCTGTCAAACCTCAGACCTCAAAACTCTTCTCTTCTCTTCTCTTCTCTTCTCTTCTCTTCTCTTCTCTTCTCTTCTCTTCTCTTCTCTTCTCTTCTCTTCTCTTCTCTTCTCTCCTCTTCTCTTCTCTTCTCTTCTCTTCTCTTCTCTTCTCTTCTCTTCTCTTCTCTTCTCTTCTATTCTCTCCTCTCCTCTCCTCTCCTCTCCTCTCCTCTCCTCTCCTCTACTCTCCTCTCCTCTCCTCTCCTCTCCTCTCCTCTCCTCTCCTCTCCTCTCCTCTCCTCTCCTCTCCTCTCCTCTCCTCTCCTCTCCTCTCCTCTCCTCTCCTCTCCTCTCCTCTCCTCTCCTCTCCTCTCCTCTCCTCTCTCCTCTCCCCCTCCCTCTCCTCTCCTCTCCTCTCCTCTCCTCTCCTCTCCTCTCCTCTCCTCTCCTCTCCTCTCCTCTCCTCTCCTCTCCTCTCCTCTCCTCTCCTCTCCTCTCCTCTCCTCTCCTGTCCCATCTGTTTTATTCTTCTGTTATCTGCTTATTTTCAATCTGTATTCTCTTTCTCTCTCCAGACCTCTAATTCCGACCAGTTTTGAGGTTTAACAATGTTTTACAACGCATAGTATGTCCAAATGTATCCAAGTCTATTTTTTTAAATATCTGACAATATATATATATATATATATATATGTCCTAATATATCATAGACATAGTCTATGATTTAAATGTGTATCATCCAGTCAGTAGTGTGGGTAACGGGACCATGTTCAATGTGATCCTTCCCTGTAAATGTTTAATGTAGCGACAGCAGTGTATTTATAGATCCACCCCTCCTCTAGCAGAGAGACTATAGTCTATAGATCCACCCCTCCTCTAGCAGAGAGACTATAGTCTATAGATCCACCCCTCCTCTAGCAGAGAGACTATAGTCTATAGATCCACCCCTCCTCTATAGATCCACCCCTCTGTTCTTTTTCTGTCGTCTCTCTAAAATACAGTAGAAACAGTGTATAGTCTCTACCATTCTGTCTGTTCTCTTTCTGTAATCTCTATAAAATACAGTAGAATACAGTCTATAGTCCCTCCTCTCCTATAGCAGAGGCCCTCTACCAGTCTCAGCTCAGCACCACCACACTGCAAATAGAACCTTCCCACTGCAAATAGACCCTTCACACTGCAAATAGAACCTTCACACTGCAAACAGAACCTCCACACTGCAAAACAGAACCTCCACACTGCAAAACAGAACGTCCACACTGCAAAACAGAACCTACACACTGCAAAACAGAACCCACACAATGCAAAACAGAACCTCCACACTGCAAAACAGAACCTCCACACTGCAAAACAGAACCTCCACACTGCAAAACAGAACGTCCACACTGCAAAACAGAACGTCCACACTGCAAAACAGAACCTCCACACTGCAAAACAGAACATCCACACTGCAAAACAGAACCTTCACACTGCAAACAGAACCTCCACACTGCAAAACAGAACCTCCACACTGCAAAACAGAACGTCCACACTGCAAAACAGAACGTCCACACTGCAAAACAGAACCTCCACACTGCAAAACAGAACGTCCACACTGCAAAACAGAACCTTCTCACAATGCAAAACAGAACCTTCTCACAATGCAAACAGCCTGCCATCTAGTGGACAGAACATATAATGACACCTAAGTCTGGTGATCCAACACCCTCAGTTCTACAGCAGATCACCACTGCAGTTAACAGCTGATGCATGCAAGGCCAGACGTTGTTTCTCCCAACTAATGGTTTCCTGTAGCTAAATCTGATCCTAGATCTGTGGTTAGATGAGATGAGACTCTATGGCTAATCAGTACAGATTGTTTTCAAGACAAAGGGGAAATCAATTACAGTCACGTTGTAAGTAAGCACAGACTACAAACACAACTTTATTTTTTATTTTTCCTTTATTTAACCAGGCAAGTCAGTTAAGAACAAATCCTTATTTTCAATGACGGCCTAGGAACAGTGGGTTCCTAGGCCGTCATTGAAAACTGCCTGTTCAGGGGCAGAATGACAGATTTGTACCTTGTCAGCTCAGGGATTTGAACTTGCAACCTTCCGGTTACTAGTCCAGCACTCGAACCACTAGGCTACCCTGCCGCCACACTGTCTTAAAGATAAATTACTTGGTAATCACTGAGATCGCGTCACAGTGGAAACAGCATCTCCCACCTCATGATGTTTAACATCACAGTGGAAACAGCGTCTCCCACCTCATGATGCATCACAGTGGAAACAGCATCTCCAACCTCATGATGCATCACAGTGGAAACAGCATCTCCCACCTCATGATGCATCACAGTGGAAACAGCATCTCCCACCTCATGATGCATCACAGTGGAAACAGCATCTCCCACCTCATGATGTTTAACATCACAGTGGAAACAGCATCTCCCACCTCATGATGCATCACAGTGGAAACAGCATCTCCCACCTCATGATGTGTAACATCACAGTGGAAACAGCATCTCCCACCTCATGATGCATCACAGTGGAAACAGCATCTCCCACCTCATGATGCTTAACATCACAGTGGAAACAGCATCTCCCACCTCGTGATGCATCACAGTGGAAACAGCATCTCCAAATAGGTGTTTTGAGAATAAATCACGACATAACAGTTTTCTTCTGCTTCAAATAACTTGTTACACACACACACACACACACACACACACACACACACACACACACACACACACACACACACACACACACACACACACACACACACACACACACACACACACACCATGTATCTCTGTTCAGTGAGCCTGTCCATCGGAGGGTTTGATTCCAGCTGGACGGACACGACTTGGGGACTGAGAAACATGACAACGATGACGTGTTTTATCACACTCTCACACAGCGGTGAACACCTCCTATAGGAAGCGTGTTTCCATGGTGATGTAGATTAGAGACTTCAACAGTCACACGAACAGGGCTGCAGGTGTGATTACAATGTCACGCCCTGGTAGAAATATATTATGTTTGTCTTTCATTTATTTGGTCAGGTCAGGGTGTGACATGGGTTTATTTTGTGGCGTGTTTTTGTATTGGGGTTTTAGTAGGTATTGGGATTGTGGCTTAGTAGGGTTGTCTAGCACAGTCTATGGCTGTCTGAATGGGTTCTCAATCAGAGGCAGGTGATTATCGTTGTCTCTGATTGGGAACTCTCTCTCTCTCTCTCTCTCTCTCTCTCTCTCTCTCTCTCTCTGTCTCTCTCTCTCTCTCTCTCTCTCTCTCTCTCTCTCTCTCTCTCTCTCTCTCTCTCTCTCTCTCTCTCTCTCTCTCTCTCTCTCTCTCTCTCTGTCTCTCTCTCTCGGTTTCTCTCTCTCTCTCTCTCTCTCTCTCTCTCTCTCTCTCTCTCTCTCTCTCTCTCTCTCTCTCTCTCTCTCTCTCTCTCTCTCTCTCTCTCTCTCTCTCTCTCTCTCTCTCTCTCTCTCTCTCTCTCTCTCTCTCTCTCTCTCTCTCTCTCTCTCTCTCTCTCTCTCTCTCTCTCTGTCTCTCTCTCTCGGTTTCTCTCTCTCTCTCTCTCTCTCACTCTCTCTCTCTCTCTCTCTGTCTCTCTGTCAATTCAGTTCAATTCAATTTCAATTCAAGGGCTTTATTGGCATGGGAAACATATGTTAACATTGCCAAAGCAAGTGAGGTAGACAACATACAAAGTGAATATATAAAGTGAAAAACAACAAAAATTAACAGTAAACATTACACATACAACAGTTTCAAAACAGTAAAGACATTACAAATGTCATATTATATATATATATATATATATATATATATATATATATATATATATATATATATATACAATGTACAAATAGTTAAAGGACACAAGATAGAATAAATAAGCATAAATATGGGTTGTATTTACAATGGTGTTTGTCCTTCACTGGTTGCCCTTTTCTCGTGGCAACAGGTCACAAATCTTGCTGCTGTGATGGCACACTGTGGAATTTCACCCAGTAGATATGGGAGTTTTTCAAAATTGGATATGTTTTCGAATTCTTTGTGGATCTGTCTGATCTGGGGGAAATATGTCTCTCTAATATGGTCATACATTTGGCAGGAGGTTATGAAGTGCAGCTCAGTCTCCACCTCATTTTGTGGGCAGTGAGCACATAGCCTGTCTTCTCTTGAGAGCCATGTCTGCCTACGGCGGCCTTTCTCAATAGCAAGGCTATGCTCACTGAGTCTGTACATAGTCAAAGCTTTCCTTAATTTTGGGTCAGTCACAGTGGTCAGGTATTCTGCCGCTGTGTACTCTCTGTTTAAGGCCAAATAGCATTCTAGTTTGCTCTGTTTTTTTGTTAATTCTTTCCAATGTGTTAAGTAATTATCTTTTTGTTTTCTCATGATCTGTCTCTGTCTCTCTGTCTCTCTGTCTCTCTGTCTCTCTCTCTATCTCTCTCTCTGTCTCTCTCTCTCGGTTTCTCTCTCTCTTTCTCTATCACTCTCTCTCTCTCTCGATGTCTCACTGTCCCTGTCTCTCTCTCTCTCTCTGTCTCTCTGTCTCTCTGTCTCTCTCTCTCTCTCTCTCTCTCTCTCTCTCTCTCTCTCTCTCTCTCTCTCTCTCTCTCTCTCTCTCTCTCTCTCTCTCTCTCTGTCTCTCTCTCTGTCTCTCTCTCTGTCTCTCTCTCTCTCTCTCTCTCTCTCTCTCTCTCTCTCTCTCTCTCTCAATCTCTCTCTCTCTCTCAATCTCTCTGTCTTTCTCTCTCTCTTTCTCTCTCTCTGTCTCTCTCTGTCTCTCTCTCTCTCTCTCTGTTTCTCTCTCTCTCTCTCCGAGCTGTTAAGAGAAAGATAGAGAAGCGGGAGCAAGAGATGTTTTCGGTTGCCAGACGAAGATGAGCCAGAAGTCACAAAGTAATGCCCACTGAAATATTAAGGTGACTCCAGGGGCCGCTACGCATTAGGCTGTACAGAGGAAGGACTTGTTAACACACACACACAGGGGCCGCTACGCATTACGCTGTACAGAGGAAGGACTTGTTAACACACACAGGGGCCGCTACGCATTACGCTGTACAGAGGAAGGACTAGCTATATATATATATATATATATATATATATATGCACGTATGCATACCTCTAGTGCACTCACATGTATATGCAGGCGTATGTTGAGGGACCAGCTGATTTCTGATCACTTTATATAATGAAGAAGACGAGCCTGAACTCTTAAAGCATTACTTTTCTGTGTTTTTCATTGACTGTGTGTGTGTGTGTGTGTGTGTGTGTGTGTGTGTGTGTGTGTGTGTGTGTGTGTGTGTGTGTGTGTGTGTGTGTGTGTGTGTGTGTGTGTGTGTGTGTGTGTGTGTGTGTGTGTGATTATGTCTATCTGAGAGTGGTACCGCAGGGCTGAATTTAAATGAACAACTACAAACACATTACTACATCATTACAGCCTCACCTCCTACTGCAGTCTGACACACACACACACACACACACACACACACACACACACACACACACACGCACGCACGCACGCACGCACGCACGCACACGCACGCACGCACGCACGCACGCACGCACGCACGCACGCACGCACGCACGCACGCACGCACGCACGCACGACGGACGGACGGACGGACGGACGGACGGACGGACGGACGGACGGACGGACGGACGGACGGACGGACGGACGGACGGACGGACGGACGGACGGACAGACAGACAGACACACACAGCACACACACACACACACACACACACACACACACACACACACACACACACACACACACACACACACACACACACACACACACACACACACACACACACACACACACACACACACACACACACACACACACACACACATACTGATACTGATGTAGGAGGACACACAGACACACACACACACTGATGTAGGAGGACACATAGACACACACACACAGACACACACACACCTACAACGGTCCGTAACTAGACAGCTTTAGAGCGTTCCTAAAAAGTCTGAGGTCTCCTCTCATCCTCGTGTCCTCGTGTCCTCGTGTCTTCGTGCCTTCGTGTCCTCATGTTCTCACGTCCTCGTGTCCTCATGTCCCAGTGTCCACGTGTCCTCGTGTCCAAGTGTCCCAGTGTCCTCACGTCCCCGTGTCCTCGTGTCCTCTCATTCAAAAGACCAAGGTCAGGAGTTTGTTTTGCTCGTCCGGGACAACGTGAAAACTGCAAGTTGTGATGGAATGGATCGGTTTCTATCACTTTGACCAATCAATGCTTCTCAGTTCTGTAATGGAGAAGAACCTATATATTTTATTATTTGAGATTCTTCAAAAACCCTTTACGTTGATGACAGCTTTGCACACTGGTGTTAAATGTTTCAGACTGATACATTGAAGAATGACGGCCCGACGTAATATTTTATATTAAGTCTCCTTGGTGTCCTTAACGAACCCAAATGTGGCCGAATTGGTCAACTGATACATTGAAGAATGACAGCCCTACATAATATGTTATATTAAGTCTCCCTGGTGTCCTTAACGAGCCCAAATGTGGCCGAATTGGTCAACTGATACATTTCCAAGTCCATAGCTAAAGAGAACATAGAAAAATACTATGGAAAAAATAAATACAAGTTTACACACTAACAGAAAATGTCCTACATCCTTAGCTTCCCTACAGAAAATACAGTAACCTTCACACCTCTAGATGGCCGGGCGGTGGGTCAGCAGAGGGGGGTCAGACTGCAGAAACCAGTCCAGTACATTTGAATGAGTGGTGGGTTGGAGAACTTGAATGTAGTTTCTTTAGAAGTTGGCTTCCCACAGGTCTTGTTACTCCTTACCACTATTGAGGGTTTAAAAAAAAATCTGTTAGAACTGGAGATTACTATACTATAAGTTTACTTACTAATTATTTTATAACTTAATTTAATTTTATTTATTTTATTTCATTTCATTTTATTTCATTTAACTAATTTAATTGTATTTATTCTATTTTATTTATTTTATTTTTATTCATTTTATTTTATTTTATTTTATTTATTTCATTTAAAAATATATATATATATTATTTTTATTTTATTGTATTTTGTTTATTTTATTTTATTTATTTTATTTAGCAGGGAGTGGGCACTGTATCTATATATCAAATTCACATTAAAAAAAAATATATATGCATATATGTTATATACTAATGTATTGTATATCCCAGGTCTGTGTATTATATATATATATATGTTATATACTGTATATAGGGTATGGGGAACACAATCACTATAATGAAATACGTGGATCAATGTATAGACTATACTAATGTATTGTACATCCCAGGTCTGTATATTACATATACATAGAAATCGAACACAACATATCTTAAATTAATACACAACCATTTAAACTATTGGATTAGCACGAAAAGCAGACAACGTATTTTACTTACTGATCTAATCTTCCTCACGCGTGTACAGGACTCCTCGTGTCCCTCTCCCCGGTCAATTTCAGCAATAATCTCATCCAAATCAATATACTTGGACTTCGATTTAGCTTTTCCGGTGTTAGTTGTGTGCTTTTAAAATTTGCTGAATATTTTGTAGAACTGATCTCGCTATGCGTAATACAACATCCTCTTCGTTCTGTTGAACACCGCCCGTCTCATTAACTATCTAGCTATGTGTAATATAACATCCTCTACGTTCTGTTGAACACCGCCCACCGCCCGTCTCATTAACTATCTAGCTATGTGTAATATAACATCCTCTTCGTTCTGTTGAACACCGCCCACCGCCCGTCTCATTAACTATCTAGCTATGTGTAATATAACATCCTCTACGTTCTGTTGAACACCGCCCGTCTCATTAACTATCTAGCTATGTGTAATACAACATCCTCTACGTTCTGTTGAACACCGCCCACCGCCCGTCTCATTAACTATCTAGCTATGTGTAATACAACATCCTCTACGTTCTGTTGAACACCGCCCACCGCCCGTCTCATTAACTATCTAGCTATGGGTAATATAACATCCTCTTCGTTCTGTTGAACACCGCCCACCGCCCGTCTCATTAACTATCTAGCTATGTGTAATATAACATCCTCTTCGTTCTGTTGAACACCGCCCACCGCCCGTCTCATTAACTATCTAGCTATTGGTAATACAACATCCTCTACGTTCTGTTGAACACCGCCCACCGCCCGTCTCATTAACTATCTAGCTATGTGTAATATAACATCCTCTTCGTTCTGTTGAACACCGCCCACCGCCCGTCTCATTAACTATCTAGCTATGGGTAATACAACATCCTCTACGTTCTGTTGAACACCGCCCACCGCCCGTCTCATTAACTATCTAGCTATGGGTAATACAACATCCTCTACGTTCTGTTGAACACCGCCCGTCTCATTAACTATCTAGCTATGGGTAATACAACATCCTCTACGTTCTGTTGAACACCGCCCACCGCCCGTCTCATTAACTATCTAGCTATGTGTAATACAACATCCTCTACGTTCTGTTGAACACCGCCCACCGCCCGTCTCATTAACTATCTAGCTATGTGTAATATAACATCCTCTTCGTTCTGTTGAACACCGCCCACCGCCCGTCTCATTAACTATCTAGCTATGTGTAATATAACATCCTCTTCGTTCTGTTGAACACCGCCCACCGCCCGTCTCATTAACTATCTAGCTATGGGTAATACAACATCCTCTACGTTCTGTTGAACACCGCCCGTCTCATTAACTATCTAGCTATGTGTAATATAACATCCTCTTCGTTCTGTTGAACACCGCCCACCGCCCGTCTCATTAACTATCTAGCTATGTGTAATATAACATCCTCTTCGTTCTGTTGAACACCGCCCACCGCCCGTCTCATTAACTATCTAGCTATGTGTAATATAACATCCTCTATGTTCTGTTGAACACCGCCCGTCTCATTAACTATCTAGCTATGTGTAATACAACATCCTCTACGTTCTGTTGAACACCGCCCACCGCCCGTCTCATTAACTATCTAGCTATGGGTAATATAACATCCTCTACGTTCTGTTGAACACCGCCCACCGCCCGTCTCATTAACTATCTAGCTATGTGTAATACAACATCCTCTACGTTCTGTTGAACACCGCCCACCGCCCGTCTCATTAACTATCTAGCTATGTGTAATACAACATCCTCTACGTTCTGTTGAACACCGCCCACCGCCCGTCTCATTAACTATCTAGCTATGTGTAATATAACATCCTCTACGTTCTGTTGAACACCTCCCACCGCCCGTCTCATTAACTATCTAGCTATGTGTAATATAACATCCTCTACGTTCTGTTGAACACCGCCCACCGCCCGTCTCATTAACTATCTAGCTATGTGTAATACAACATCCTCTACGTTCTGTTGGAGGGAACACCGCCCACCGCCCGTCTCATTAACTATCTAGCTATGTGTAATACAACATCCTCTTCGTTCTGTTGAACACCGCCCGTCTCATTAACTATCTAGCTATGTGTAATATAACATCCTCTACGTTCTGTTGAACACCGCCCGTCTCATTAACTATCTAGCTATGTGTAATATAACATCCTCTACGTTCTGTTGAACACCGCCCACCGCCCGTCTCATTAACTATCTAGCTATGTGTAATACAACATCCTCTACGTTCTGTTGGAGGGAACACCGCCCACCGCCCGTCTCATTAACTATCTAGCTATGTGTAATACAACATCCTCTTCGTTCTGTTGAACACCGCCCGTCTCATTAACTATCTAGCTATGTGTAATATAACATCCTCTACGTTCTGTTGAACACCGCCCGTCTCATTAACTATCTAGCTATGTGTAATACAACATCCTCTACGTTCTGTTGAACACCGCCCACCGCCCGTCTCATTAACTATCTAGCTATGGGTAATATAACATCCTCTACGTTCTGTTGAACACCGCCCACCGCCCGTCTCATTAACTATCTAGCTATGTGTAATACAACATCCTCTACGTTCTGTTGAACACCGCCCACCGCCCGTCTCATTAACTATCTAGCTATGTGTAATACAACATCCTCTACGTTCTGTTGAACACCGCCCACCGCCCGTCTCATTAACTATCTAGCTATGTGTAATATAACATCCTCTACGTTCTGTTGAACACCGCCCACCGCCCGTCTCATTAACTATCTAGCTATGTGTAATACAACATCCTCTACGTTCTGTTGAACACACCGCCCGTCTCATTAACTATCTAGCTATGTGTAATACAACATCCTCTACGTTCTGTTGAACACCGCCCACCGCCCGTCTCATTAACTATCTAGCTATGTGTAATACAACATCCTCTACGTTCTGTTGAACACCGCCCGTCTCATTAACTATCTAGCTATGTGTAATATAACATCCTCTACGTTCTGTTGAACACCGCCCGTCTCATTAACTATCTAGCTATGTGTAATATAACATCCTCTACGTTCTGTTGAACACCGCCCACCGCCCGTCTCATTAACTATCTAGCTATGTGTAATACAACATCCTCTACGTTCTGTTGAACACCGCCCGTCTCATTAACTATCTAGCTATGTGTAATACAACATCCTCTTCGTTCTGTTGAACACCGCCCGTCTCATTAACTATCTAGCTATGTGTAATATAACAACGTTCTGTTGAACACCGCCCGTCTCATTAACTATCTAGCTATGTGTAATATAACATCCTCTACGTTCTGTTGAAACACCGCCCGTCTCATTAACTATCTAGCTATGTGTAATACAACATCCTCTACGTTCTGTTGAACACCGCCCACCGCCCGTCTCATTAACTATCTAGCTATGTGTAATACAACATCCTCTCGTTCTGTTGAACACACCGCCCGTCTCATTAACTATCTAGCTATGGGTAATATAACATCCTCTACGTTCTGTTGAACACCGCCCACCGCCCGTCTCATTAACTATCTAGCTATGTGTAATATAACATCCTCTACGTTCTGTTGAACACCGCCCGTCTCATTAACTATCTAGCTATGTGTAATACAACATCCTCTACGTTCTGTTGAACACCGCCCGTCTCATTAACTATCTAGCTATGTGTAATACAACATCCTCTACGTTCTGTTGAACACCGCCCACCGCCCGTCTCATTAACTATCTAGCTATGTGTAATATAACATCCTCTACGTTCTGTTGAACACCCACCCCGTCTCATTAACTATCTAGCTATGTGTAATATAACATCCTCTACGTTCTGTTGAACACCGCCCGTCTCATTAACTATCTAGCTATGTGTAATATAACATCCTCTACGTTCTGTTGAACACCGCCCGTCTCATTAACTATCTAGCTATGTGTAATATAACATCCTCTACGTTCTGTTGAACACCGCCCGTCTCATTAACTATCTAGCTATGTGTAATACAACATCCTCTTCGTTCTGTTGAACACCGCCCGTCTCATTAACTATCTAGCTATGTGTAATATAACATCCTCTTCGTTCTGTTGAACACCGCCCGTCTCATTAACTATCTAGCTATGTGTAATATAACATCCTCTACGTTCTGTTGAACACCGCCCCGTCTCATTAACTATCTAGCTATGTGTAATATAACATCCTCTACGTTCTGTTGAACACCGCCCACCGCCCGTCTCATTAACTATCTAGCTATGTGTAATATAACATCCTCTACGTTCTGTTGAACACCGCCCACCGCCCGTCTCATTAACTATCTAGCTATGTGTAATATAACATCCTCTACGTTCTGTTGAACACCGCCCGTCTCATTAACTATCTAGCTATGTGTAATATAACATCCTCTACGTTCTGTTGAACACCGCCCCGTCTCATTAACTATCTAGCTATGTGTAATATAACATCCTCTACGTTCTGTTGAACACCGCCCACCGCCCGTCTCATTAACTATCTAGCTATGTGTAATATAACATCCTCTACGTTCTGTTGAACACCGCCCACCGCCCGTCTCATTAACTATCTAGCTATGGGTAATACAACATCCTCTATGTTCTGTTGAACACCGCCCACCGCCCGTCTCATTAACTATCTAGCTATGTGTAATATAACATCCTCTACGTTCTGTTGAACACCGCCCACCGCCCGTCTCATTAACTATCTAGCTATGTGTAATATAACATCCTCTACGTTCTGTTGAACACCGCCCACCGCCCGTCTCATTAACTATCTAGCTATGGGTAATACAACATCCTCTACGTTCTGTTGAACACCGCCCACCGCCCGTCTCATTAACTATCTAGCTATGGGTAATACAACATCCTCTACGTTCTGTTGAACACCGCCCACCGCCCGTCTCATTAACTATCTAGCTATGTGTAATACAACATCCTCTACGTTCTGTTGAACACCGTAATACAACATCCTCTACGTTCTGTTGAACACCGCCCACCGCCCGTCTCATTAACTATCTAGCTATGTGTAATACAACATCCTCTACGTTCTGTTGAACACCGCCCACCGCCCGTCTCATTAACTATCTAGCTATGTGTAATATAACATCCTCTTCGTTCTGTTGAACACCGCCCACCGCCCGTCTCATTAACTATCTAGCTATGTGTAATATAACATCCTCTTCGTTCTGTTCTCATTAACTATCTAGCTATGTGTAATATAACATCCTCTTCGTTCTGTTGAACACCGCCCACCGCCCGTCTCATTAACTATCTAGCTATGGGTAATACAACATCCTCTACGTTCTGTTGAACACCGCCCGTCTCATTAACTATCTAGCTATGTGTAATATAACATCCTCTTCGTTCTGTTGAACACCGCCCACCGCCCGTCTCATTAACTATCTAGCTATGTGTAATACAACATCCTCTACGTTCTGTTGGAGGGAACACCGCCCACCGCCCGTCTCATTAACTATCTAGCTATGTGTAATACAACATCCTCTTCGTTCTGTTGAACACCGCCCGTCTCATTAACTATCTAGCTATGTGTAATATAACATCCTCTACGTTCTGTTGAACACCGCCCGTCTCATTAACTATCTAGCTATGTGTAATATAACATCCTCTACGTTCTGTTGAACACCGCCCACCGCCCGTCTCATTAACTATCTAGCTATGGGTAATATAACATCCTCTACGTTCTGTTGAACACCGCCCACCGCCCGTCTCATTAACTATCTAGCTATGTGTAATACAACATCCTCTACGTTCTGTTGAACACCGCCCACCGCCCGTCTCATTAACTATCTAGCTATGTGTAATACAACATCCTCTACGTTCTGTTGAACACCGCCCACCGCCCGTCTCATTAACTATCTAGCTATGGGTAATACAACATCCTCTACGTTCTGTTGAACACCGCCCACCGCCCGTCTCATTAACTATCTAGCTATGTGTAATATAACATCCTCTACGTTCTGTTGAACACCGCCCGTCTCATTAACTATCTAGCTATGTGTAATACAACATCCTCTACGTTCTGTTGAACACCGCCCGTCTCATTAACTATCTAGCTATGTGTAATACAACATCCTCTACGTTCTGTTGAACACCGCCCACCGCCCGTCTCATTAACTATCTAGCTATGTGTAATACAACATCCTCTACGTTCTGTTGAACACCGCCCGTCTCATTAACTATCTAGCTATGTGTAATATAACATCCTCTACGTTCTGTTGAACACCGCCCGTCTCATTAACTATCTAGCTATGTGTAATACAACATCCTCTACGTTCTGTTGAACACCGCCCGTCTCATTAACTATCTAGCTATGTGTAATATAACATCCTCTACGTTCTGTTGAACACCGCCCGTCTCATTAACTATCTAGCTATGTGTAATACAACATCCTCTTCGTTCTGTTGAACACCGCCCGTCTCATTAACTATCTAGCTATGTGTAATATAACATCCTCTTCGTTCTGTTGAACACCGCCCGTCTCATTAACTATCTAGCTATGTGTAATATAACATCCTCTACGTTCTGTTGAACACCGCCCGTCTCATTAACTATCTAGCTATGTGTAATATAACATCCTCTACGTTCTGTTGAACACCGCCCACCGCCCGTCTCATTAACTATCTAGCTATGGGTAATATAACATCCTCTTCGTTCTGTTGAACACCGCCCACCGGCCGTCTCATTAACTATCTAGCTATGTGTAATATAACATCCTCTACGTTCTGTTGAACACCGCCCACCGCCCGTCTCATTAACTATCTAGCTATGTGTAATATAACATCCTCTACGTTCTGTTGAACACCGCCCGTCTCATTAACTATCTAGCTATGTGTAATATAACATCCTCTACGTTCTGTTGAACACCGCCCGTCTCATTAACTATCTAGCTATGTGTAATATAACATCCTCTACGTTCTGTTGAACACCGCCCGTCTCATTAACTATCTAGCTATGTGTAATATAACATCCTCTACGTTCTGTTGAACACCGCCCACCGCCCGTCTCATTAACTATCTAGCTATGTGTAATATAACATCCTCTACGTTCTGTTGAACACCGCCCACCGCCCGTCTCATTAACTATCTAGCTATGGGTAATACAACATCCTCTATGTTCTGTTGGAGGGAACACCGCCCACCGCCCGTCTCATTAACTATCTAGCTATGTGTAATATAACATCCTCTACGTTCTGTTGAACACCGCCCACCGCCCGTCTCATTAACTATCTAGCTATGTGTAATATAACATCCTCTACGTTCTGTTGAACACCGCCCACCGCCCGTCTCATTAACTATCTAGCTATGTGTAATACAACATCCTCTACGTTCTGTTGAACACCGCCCACCGCCCGTCTCATTAACTATCTAGCTATGTGTAATATAACATCCTCTTCGTTCTGTTGAACACCGCCCGTCTCATTAACTATCTAGCTATGTGTAATATAACATCCTCTACGTTCTGTTGAACACCGCCCACCGCCCGTCTCATTAACTATCTAGCTATGGGTAATATAACATCCTCTACGTTCTGTTGAACACCGCCCACCGCCCGTCTCATTAACTATCTAGCTATGTGTAATATAACATCCTCTACGTTCTGTTGAACACCGCCGTCTCATTAACTATCTAGCTATGTGTAATACAACATCCTCTACGTTCTGTTGAACACCGCCCACCGCCCGTCTCATTAACTATCTAGCTATGTGTAATATAACATCCTCTACGTTCTGTTGAACACCGCCCACCGCCCGTCTCATTAACTATCTAGCTATGTGTAATACAACATCCTCTACGTTCTGTTGAACACCGCCCACCGCCCGTCTCATTAACTATCTAGCTATGTGTAATATAACATCCTCTACGTTCTGTTGAACACCGCCCGTCTCATTAACTATCTAGCTATGTGTAATACAACATCCTCTACGTTCTGTTGGAGGGAACACCGCCCGTCTCATTAACTATCTAGCTATGGGTAATACAACATCCTCTTCGTTCTGTTGAACACCGCCCACCGCCCGTCTCATTAACTATCTAGCTATGTGTAATATAACATCCTCTACGTTCTGTTGAACACCGCCCACCGCCCGTCTCATTAACTATCTAGCTATGTGTAATATAACATCCTCTACGTTCTGTTGAACACCGCCCGTCTCATTAACTATCTAGCTATGGGTAATATAACATCCTCTACGTTCTGTTGAACACCTCCCACCGCCCGTCTCATTAACTATCTAGCTATGTGTAATATAACATCCTCTACGTTCTGTTGAACACCGCCCACCGCCCGTCTCATTAACTATCTAGCTATGTGTAATACAACATCCTCTACGTTCTGTTGGAGGGAACACCGCCCACCGCCCGTCTCATTAACTATCTAGCTATGTGTAATACAACATCCTCTTCGTTCTGTTGAACAACGCCCGTCTCATTAACTATCTAGCTATGTGTAATATAACATCCTCTACGTTCTGTTGAACACCGCCCACCGCCCGTCTCATTAACTATCTAGCTATGTGTAATATAACATCCTCTACGTTCTGTTGAACACCGCCCACCGCCCGTCTCATTAACTATCTAGCTATGGGTAATATAACATCCTCTACGTTCTGTTGAACACCGCCCACCGCCCGTCTCATTAACTATCTAGCTATGTGTAATACAACATCCTCTACGTTCTGTTGAACACCGCCCACCGCCCGTCTCATTAACTATCTAGCTATGTGTAATACAACATCCTCTACGTTCTGTTGAACACCGCCCACCGCCCGTCTCATTAACTATCTAGCTATGGGTAATACAACATCCGCTACGTTCTGTTGAACACCGCCCACCGCCCGTCTCATTAACTATCTAGCTATGTGTAATACAACATCCTCTTCGTTCTGTTGAACACCGCCCGTCTCATTAACTATCTAGCTATGTGTAATACAACATCCTCTACGTTCTGTTGAACACCGCCCGTCTCATTAACTATCTAGCTATGTGTAATACAACATCCTCTACGTTCTGTTGAACACCGCCCACCGCCCGTCTCATTAACTATCTAGCTATGTGTAATATAACATCCTCTACGTTCTGTTGAACACCGCCCGTCTCATTAACTATCTAGCTATGTGTAATATAACATCCTCTACGTTCTGTTGAACACCGCCCGTCTCATTAACTATCTAGCTATGTGTAATACAACATCCTCTTCGTTCTGTTGAACACCGCCCGTCTCATTAACTATCTAGCTATGTGTAATACAACATCCTCTACGTTCTGTTGAACACCGCCCACCGCCCGTCTCATTAACTATCTAGCTATGTGTAATATAACATCCTCTTCGTTCTGTTGAACACCGCCCACCGCCCGTCTCATTAACTATCTAGCTATGTGTAATATAACATCCTCTACGTTCTGTTGAACACCGCCCACCGCCCGTCTCATTAACTATCTAGCTATGTGTAATATAACATCCTCTACGTTCTGTTGAACACCGCCCACCGCCCGTCTCATTAACTATCTAGCTATGTGTAATATAACATCCTCTACGTTCTGTTGAACACCGCCCACCGCCCGTCTCATTAACTATCTAGCTATGTGTAATACAACATCCTCTACGTTCTGTTGGAGGGAACACCGCCCACCGCCCGTCTCATTAACTATCTAGCTATGTGTAATACAACATCCTCTTCGTTCTGTTGAACACCGCCCGTCTCATTAACTATCTAGCTATGTGTAATATAACATCCTCTACGTTCTGTTGAACACCGCCCACCGCCCGTCTCATTAACTATCTAGCTATGTGTAATATAACATCCTCTACGTTCTGTTGAACACCGCCCACCGCCCGTCTCATTAACTATCTAGCTATGGGTAATATAACATCCTCTACGTTCTGTTGAACACCGCCCACCGCCCGTCTCATTAACTATCTAGCTATGTGTAATACAACATCCTCTACGTTCTGTTGAACACCGCCCACCGCCCGTCTCATTAACTATCTAGCTATGTGTAATACAACATCCTCTACGTTCTGTTGAACACCGCCCACCGCCCGTCTCATTAACTATCTAGCTATGGGTAATACAACATCCTCTACGTTCTGTTGAACACCGCCCACCGCCCGTCTCATTAACTATCTAGCTATGTGTAATACAACATCCTCTTCGTTCTGTTGAACACCGCCCGTCTCATTAACTATCTAGCTATGTGTAATACAACATCCTCTTCGTTCTGTTGAACACCGCCCGTCTCATTAACTATCTAGCTATGTGTAATACAACATCCTCTACGTTCTGTTGAACACCGCCCACCGCCCGTCTCATTAACTATCTAGCTATGTGTAATATAACATCCTCTACGTTCTGTTGGAGGGAACACCGCCCACCGCCCGTCTCATTAACTATCTAGCTATGTGTAATACAACATCCTCTACGTTCTGTTGAACACCGCCCGTCTCATTAACTATCTAGCTATGGGTAATATAACATCCTCTACGTTCTGTTGAACACCGCCCGTCTCATTAACTATCTAGCTATGTGTAATATAACATCCTCTACGTTCTGTTGAACACCGCCCGTCTCATTAACTATCTAGCTATGTGTAATACAACATCCTCTTCGTTCTGTTGAACACCGCCCGTCTCATTAACTATCTAGCTATGTGTAATATAACATCCTCTACGTTCTGTTGAACACCGCCCGTCTCATTAACTATCTAGCTATGTGTAATACAACATCCTCTTCGTTCTGTTGAACACCGCCCGTCTCATTAACTATCTAGCTATGTGTAATATAACATCCTCTTCGTTCTGTTGAACACCGCCCACCGCCCGTCTCATTAACTATCTAGCTATGTGTAATATAACATCCTCTACGTTCTGTTGAACACCGCCCACCGCCCGTCTCATTAACTATCTAGCTATGGGTAATACAACATCCTCTACGTTCTGTTGAACACCGCCCGTCTCATTAACTATCTAGCTATGTGTAATATAACATCCTCTTCGTTCTGTTGAACACCGCCCACCGCCCGTCTCATTAACTATCTAGCTATGTGTAATATAACATCCTCTACGTTCTGTTGAACACCGCCCACCGCCCGTCTCATTAACTATCTAGCTATGTGTAATATAACATCCTCTACGTTCTGTTGAACACCGCCCACCGCCCGTCTCATTAACTATCTAGCTATGGGTAATACAACATCCTCTACGTTCTGTTGAACACCGCCCGTCTCATTAACTATCTAGCTATGTGTAATATAACATCCTCTACGTTCTGTTGAACACCGCCCACCGCCCGTCTCATTAACTATCTAGCTATGGGTAATATAACATCCTCTACGTTCTGTTGAACACCGCCCGTCTCATTAACTATCTAGCTATGTGTAATATAACATCCTCTACGTTCTGTTGAACACCGCCCGTCTCATTAACTATCTAGCTATGTGTAATACAACATCCTCTACGTTCTGTTGAAGGGAACACCGCCCGTCTCATTAACTATCTAGCTATGTGTAATACAACATCCTCTACGTTCTGTTGAACACCGCCCACCGCCCGTCTCATTAACTATCTAGCTATGTGTAATACAACATCCTCTACGTTCTGTTGAACACCGCCCACCGCCCGTCTCATTAACTATCTAGCTATGGGTAATACAACATCCTCTACGTTCTGTTGAACACCGCCCACCGCCCGTCTCATTAACTATCTAGCTATGTGTAATACAACATCCTCTTCGTTCTGTTGAACACCGCCCGTCTCATTAACTATCTAGCTATGTGTAATACAACATCCTCTTCGTTCTGTTGAACACCGCCCGTCTCATTAACTATCTAGCTATGTGTAATACAACATCCTCTACGTTCTGTTGAACACCGCCCACCGCCCGTCTCATTAACTATCTAGCTATGTGTAATATAACATCCTCTACGTTCTGTTGGAGGGAACACCGCCCACCGCCCGTCTCATTAACTATCTAGCTATGTGTAATACAACATCCTCTACGTTCTGTTGAACACCGCCCGTCTCATTAACTATCTAGCTATGGGTAATATAACATCCTCTACGTTCTGTTGAACACCGCCCGTCTCATTAACTATCTAGCTATGTGTAATATAACATCCTCTACGTTCTGTTGAACACCGCCCGTCTCATTAACTATCTAGCTATGTGTAATACAACATCCTCTTCGTTCTGTTGAACACCGCCCGTCTCATTAACTATCTAGCTATGTGTAATATAACATCCTCTACGTTCTGTTGAACACCGCCCGTCTCATTAACTATCTAGCTATGTGTAATACAACATCCTCTTCGTTCTGTTGAACACCGCCCGTCTCATTAACTATCTAGCTATGTGTAATATAACATCCTCTTCGTTCTGTTGAACACCGCCCACCGCCCGTCTCATTAACTATCTAGCTATGTGTAATATAACATCCTCTACGTTCTGTTGAACACCGCCCACCGCCCGTCTCATTAACTATCTAGCTATGGGTAATACAACATCCTCTACGTTCTGTTGAACACCGCCCGTCTCATTAACTATCTAGCTATGTGTAATATAACATCCTCTTCGTTCTGTTGAACACCGCCCACCGCCCGTCTCATTAACTATCTAGCTATGTGTAATATAACATCCTCTACGTTCTGTTGAACACCGCCCACCGCCCGTCTCATTAACTATCTAGCTATGTGTAATATAACATCCTCTACGTTCTGTTGAACACCGCCCACCGCCCGTCTCATTAACTATCTAGCTATGGGTAATACAACATCCTCTACGTTCTGTTGAACACCGCCCGTCTCATTAACTATCTAGCTATGTGTAATATAACATCCTCTACGTTCTGTTGAACACCGCCCACCGCCCGTCTCATTAACTATCTAGCTATGGGTAATATAACATCCTCTACGTTCTGTTGAACACCGCCCGTCTCATTAACTATCTAGCTATGTGTAATATAACATCCTCTACGTTCTGTTGAACACCGCCCGTCTCATTAACTATCTAGCTATGTGTAATACAACATCCTCTACGTTCTGTTGAAGGGAACACCGCCCGTCTCATTAACTATCTAGCTATGTGTAATATAACATCCTCTACGTTCTGTTGAACACCGCCCACCGCCCGTCTCATTAACTATCTAGCTATGGGTAATATAACATCCTCTACGTTCTGTTGAACACCGCCCGTCTCATTAACTATCTAGCTATGTGTAATATAACATCCTCTACGTTCTGTTGAACACCCCCCACCGCCCGTCTCATTAACTATCTAGCTATGTGTAATATAACATCCTCTTCGTTCTGTTGAACACCGCCCACCGCCCGTCTCATTAACTATCTAGCTATGGGTAATACAACATCCTCTACGTTCTGTTGGAGGGAACACCGCCCACCGCCCGTCTCATTAACTATCTAGCTATGTGTAATATAACATCCTCTACGTTCTGTTGAACACCGCCCGTCTCATTAACTATCTAGCTATGTGTAATATAACATCCTCTACGTTCTGTTGAACACCGCCCGTCTCATTAACTATCTAGCTATGTGTAATACAACATCCTCTACGTTCTGTTGAACACCGCCCACCGCCCGTCTCATTAACTATCTAGCTATGTGTAATATAACATCCTCTACGTTCTGTTGAACACCGCCCACCGCCCGTCTCATTAACTATCTAGCTATGTGTAATACAACATCCTCTTCGTTCTGTTGAACACCGCCCGTCTCATTAACTATCTAGCTATGTGTAATACAACATCCTCTACGTTCTGTTGAACACCGCCCACCGCCCGTCTCATTAACTATCTAGCTATGTGTAATATAACATCCTCTACGTTCTGTTGAACACCGCCCACCGCCCGTCTCATTAACTATCTAGCTATGTGTAATACAACATCCTCTACGTTCTGTTGAACACCGCCCGTCTCATTAACTATCTAGCTATGTGTAATATAACATCCTCTACGTTCTGTTGAACACCGCCCACCGCCCGTCTCATTAACTATCTAGCTATGTGTAATATAACATCCTCTACGTTCTGTTGAACACCGCCCACCGCCCGTCTCATTAACTATCTAGCTATGTGTAATATAACATCCTCTACGTTCTGTTGAACACCACCCACCGCCCGTCTCATTAACTATCTAGCTATGTGTAATACAACATCCTCTACGTTCTGTTGAACACCACCCACCGCCCGTCTCATTAACTATCTAGCTATGTGTAATATAACATCCTCTACGTTCTGTTGAACACCGCCCACCGCCCGTCTCATTAACTATCTAGCTATGTGTAATATAACATCCTCTACGTTCTGTTGAACACCGCCCACCGCCCGTCTCATTAACTATCTAGCTATGGGTAATATAACATCCTCTTCGTTCTGTTGAACACCGCCCGTCTCATTAACTATCTAGCTATGTGTAATATAACATCCTCTACGTTCTGTTGAACACCGCCCACCGCCCGTCTCATTAACTATCTAGCTATGGGTAATACAACATCCTCTACGTTCTGTTGGAGGGAACACCGCCCACCGCCCGTCTCATTAACTATCTAGCTATGTGTAATATAACATCCTCTACGTTCTGTTGAACACCGCCCACCGCCCGTCTCATTAACTATCTAGCTATGTGTAATACAACATCCTCTACGTTCTGTTGAACACCGCCCACCGCCCGTCTCATTAACTATCTAGCTATGTGTAATATAACATCCTCTTCGTTCTGTTGAACACCGCCCGTCTCATTAACTATCTAGCTATGGGTAATATAACATCCTCTACGTTCTGTTGAACACCGCCCACCGCCCGTCTCATTAACTATCTAGCTATGTGTAATATAACATCCTCTACGTTCTGTTGAACACCGCCCACCGCCCGTCTCATTAACTATCTAGCTATGGGTAATACAACATCCTCTACGTTCTGTTGGAGGGAACACCGCCCACCGCCCGTCTCATTAACTATCTAGCTATGTGTAATATAACATCCTCTACGTTCTGTTGAACACCGCCCACCGCCCACCGCCCGTCTCATTAACTATCTAGCTATGGGTAATATAACATCCTCTACGTTCTGTTGAACACCGCCCACCGCCCGTCTCATTAACTATCTAGCTATGTGTAATACAACATCCTCTACGTTCTGTTGAACACCGCCCACCGCCCGTCTCATTAACTATCTAGCTATGGGTAATATAACATCCTCTACGTTCTGTTGAACACCGCCCACCGCCCGTCTCATTAACTATCTAGCTATGTGTAATACAACATCCTCTACGTTCTGTTGAACACCGCCCACCGCCCGTCTCATTAACTATCTAGCTATGGGTAATATAACATCCTCTACGTTCTGTTGAACACCGCCCACCGCCCGTCTCATTAACTATCTAGCTATTGTCATGCAGGTGAAAGAGGACCCAAAAGCGACTTGGCGAAAACAGAGTCTTTAATCCAGTAAAGTAAATACAATCAAAAAACACAACTTTCACTCGAGATGACGAGGACAAACTGGAGACTCGATCTTGAACAGCAGGTGAACAGCAGGTTGCCTCGGGAAGGCACTTGAACCAAACAGACTCAGACACCTGCTCACCACGCAGCATCTGAGGGAAACACGACACGACAGGGCGATACACAAACACAGCACGGTGAATTCTAGACAAGGAACCGACAGGGCAGAAACGAATAACAAGGAGAGAAATAGGGACTCTAATCAGGGAAAAGGATCGGGAACAGGTGTGGGAAGACTAAATGATGATTAGGGGAATAGGAACAGCTGGGAGCAGGAACGGAACGATAGAGAGAAGAGAGAGCGAGAGAGTGAGAGAGGGAGGGGGGAGAGAGAGGATAGAAAGAGGGAAAGAACCTAATAAGACCAGCAGAGGGAAACGAATAGAATGGGAAGCACAGGGACAAGACATGATAATAAATGACAAAACATGACAGTACCCCCCCACTCACCGAGCGCCTCCTGGCGCACTCGAGGAGGAATCCTGGCGGCAACGGAGGAAATCATCAATGAGTGAACGGTCCAGCACGTCCTGAGACGGAACCCAACTCCTCTCCTCAGGACCGTAACCCTCCCAATCCACTAAGTATTGGTGACCCCGTCCCCGAGAACGCATGTCCATGATCTTATGTACCTTGTAAATAGGTGCGCTCTCGACAAGGACGGGAGGGGGAGGGAAGACGAACGGGGTGCGAAGAAAGGGCTTGACACAGGAGACATGGAAGACAGGATGGACGCGACGAAGATGTCGCGGAAGAAGCAGTCGCACAGCGACAGGATTGACGACCTGGGAGACACGGAACGGACCAATGAACCGCGGAGTCAACTTACGAGAAGCTGTCGTAAGAGGAAGGTTGCGAGTGGAAAGCCACACTCTCTGGCCGCAACAATACCTTGGACTCTTAATCCTGCGTTTATTGGCGGCTCTCACAGTCTGTGCCCTGTAACGGCAAAGTGCAGACCTCACCCTCCTCCAGGTGCGCTCACAACGTTGGACAAACGCTTGAGCGGAGGGAACGCTGGACTCGGCAAGCTGGGATGAGAACAGAGGAGGCTGGTAACCCAGACTACTCTGAAACGGAGATAACCCGGTAGCAGACGAAGGAAGCGAATTGTGAGCGTATTCTGCCCAGGGGAGCTGTTCTGCCCAAGACGCAGGGTTTCTGAAAGAAAGGCTGCGTAGTATGCGACCAATCGTCTGATTGGCCCTCTCTGCTTGACCGTTAGACTGGGGATGAAACCCGGAAGAGAGACTGACGGACGCACCAATCAAACGACAGAACTCCCTCCAAAACTGTGACGTGAATTGCGGGCCTCTGTCTGAAACGGCGTCTAACGGGAGGCCATGAATTCTGAACACATTCTCGATAATGATTTGTGCCGTCTCCTTAGCGGAAGGAAGTTTAGCGAGGGGAATGAAATGTGCCGCCTTAGAGAACCTATCGACAACCGTAAGAATCACAGTCTTCCCCGCAGACAAAGGCAGACCGGTAATGAAGTCTAGGGCGATGTGAGACCATGGTCGAGAAGGAATGGGGAGCGGTCTGAGACGACCGGCAGGAGGAGAGTTACCCGACTTAGTCTGCGCGCAGTCCGAACAAGCAGCCACGAAACGGCGCGTGTCACGCTCCTGAGTCGGCCACCAAAAGCGCTGGCGAATAGACGCAAGAGTGCCTCGAACACCGGGATGACCAGCTAACTTGGCAGAGTGAGCCCACTGAAGAACAGCCAGACGAGTGGAAACAGGAACGAAAAGGAGGTTACTAGGACAAGCGCGCGGCGACGCAGTGTGCGTGAGTGCTTGCTTAACCTGTCTTTCAATTCCCCAGACTGTTAACCCGACAACACGCCCATAAGGAAGAATCCCCTCGGGATCAGTAGAAGCCACAGAAGAACTAAACAGACGGGATAAGGCATCAGGCTTGGTGTTCTTGCTACCCGGACGGTAAGAAATCACAAACTCGAAACGAGCGAAAAACAACGCCCAACGAGCTTGACGGGAATTAAGTCGTTTGGCAGAACGGATGTACTCAAGGTTCTTATGGTCTGTCCAAACGACAAAAGGAACGGTCGCCCCCTCCAACCACTGTCGCCATTCGCCTAGGGCTAAGCGGATGGCGAGCAGTTCACGGTTACCCACATCATAGTTGCGCTCAGATGGCGACAGGCGATGAGAAAAATAAGCGCAAGGATGAACCTTATCGTCAGACTGGAAGCGCTGGGATAGAATGGCTCCCACGCCTACCTCTGAAGCGTCAACCTCGACAATGAATTGTCTAGTGACGTCAGGAGTAACGAGGATAGGAGCGGACGTAAAACGTTCTTTTAGAAGATCAAAAGCTCCCTGGGCGGAACCGGACCACTTAAAACACGTCTTGACAGAAGTAAGAGCTGTGAGAGGGGCAGCAACTTGACCGAAATTACGAATGAAACGCCGATAGAAATTAGCAAAACCTAAAAAGCGCTGCAACTCGACACGTGACCTTGGAACGGGCCAATCACTGACAGCTTGGACCTTAGCGGAATCCATCTGAATGCCTTCAGCGGAAATAACGGAACCGAGAAAAGTAACGGAGGAGACATGAAAAGAGCACTTCTCAGCCTTTACGTAGAGACAATTCTCTAAAAGGCGCTGTAGAACACGTCGAACGTGCTGAACATGAATCTCGAGTGACGGTGAAAAAATCAGGATATCGTCAAGATAGACAAAAACAAAGATGTTCAGCATGTCTCTCAGAACATCATTAACTAATGCCTGAAAAACAGCTGGCGCATTGGCGAGACCAAACGGCAGAACCCGGTACTCAAAATGCCCTAACGGAGTGTTAAACGCCGTTTTCCACTCGTCCCCCTCTCTGATGCGCACGAGATGGTAAGCGTTACGAAGGTCCAACTTAGTAAAGCACCTGGCTCCCTGCAGAATCTCGAAGGCTGATGACATAAGGGGAAGCGGATAACGATTCTTAACCGTTATGTCATTCAGCCCTCGATAATCCACGCAGGGGCGCAGAGTACCGTCCTTCTTCTTAACAAAAAGAACCCCGCCCCGGCCGGAGAGGAAGAAGGCACTATGGTACCGGCGTCAAGAGACACAGATAAATAATCCTCGAGAGCCTTACGTTCGGGAGCCGACAGAGAGTATAGTCTACCCCGAGGAGGAGTGGTCCCTGGAAGGAGATCAATACTACAATCATACGACCGGTGAGGAGGAAGGGAGTTGGCTCGGGACCGACTGAAGACCGTGCGCAGATCATGATATTCCTCCGGCACTCCTGTCAAATCGCCAGGTTCCTCCTGAGAAGTGGGGACAGAAGAAATGGGAGGGATGGCAGACATTAAGCACTTCACATGACAAGATACGTTCCAGGATAGGATAGAATTACAAGACCAATTAATAGAAGGATTATGACATACTAGCCAGGGATGACCCAAAACAACAGGTGTGAAAGGTGAACGAAAAATCAAAAAAGAAATAGTCTCACTGTGGTTACCAGATACTGTGAGAGTTAAAGGTAGTGTCTCAAATCTGATACTGGGAAGATGACTACCATCTAAGGCAAACATGGGCGTAGGCTTGTCTAACTGTCTGAAAGGAATGTTATGTTTCCGAACCCATGCTTCGTCCATGAAACAACCCTCAGCCCCAGAGTCAATCAAGGCACTGCATGTAGCACCCGAACCGGTCCAGCGTAGATGGACCGACATAGTAGTACAAGATCTAGATGAAGAGACCTGAGTAGTAGCGCTCACCAGTAGCCCTCCGCTTACTGATGGGCTCTGGCCTCTTACTGGACATGAATTAACAAAATGTCCATCAAATCCGCAATAGAGGCACAGGCGGTTGGTGATCCTCCGTTCCCTCTCCTTAGTCGAGATGCGAATCCCTCCCAGCTGCATGGGCTCAGTCTCAGAGCCAGAGGAGGGAGATGGTTGCGATGCGGAGCAGGGAAACACCGTTGATGCGAGCTCTCTTCCACGAGCCTGGTGACGAAGATCTACCCGTCGTTCTATGCGGATGGCGAGAGCAATCAAAGAGTCCACACTGGAAGGAACCTCCCGAGAGAGAATCTCATCTTTGACCACTGTGTGGAGTCCCTCCAGAAAACGAGCGAGCAGCGCCGGCTCGTTCCACTCACTAGAGGCAGCAAGAGTGCGAAACTCAATAGAATAATCCGTTATGGACCGTTCACCTTGGCATAGGGAAGCCAGGGCCCTAGAAGCCTCCCTACCAAAAACTGAACGGTCAAAAACCCGAATCATCTCCTCTTTAAAGTTCTGGTACTTGTTAGAGCAATCAGCCCTTGCCTCCCAGATAGCTGTGCCCCATTCTCGAGCCCGGCCAGTAAGGAGTGAAATGACGTAAGCAACCCGAGCTCTCTCTCTAGAGTATGTGTTGGGTTGGAGAGAGAACACAATCTCACACTGCGTGAGAAAGGAGCGGCACTCAGTGGGCTGCCCGGAGTAGCAAGGTGGGTTATTAACCCTAGGTTCTGGAGGCTCGGCAGGCCAGGAAGTAACAGGTGGCACGAGACGAAGACTCTGGAACTGTCCAGAGAGGTCGGAAACCTGAGCGGCCAGGCTCTCCACGGCATGGCGAGCAGCAGACAATTCCTGCTCGTGTCTGCCGAGCATGGCTCCTTGGATCTCGACGGCAGTGTTACGAGCGTCTGAAGTCGCTGGGTCCATTCCTTGGTCGGTTCCTTCTGTCATGCAGGTGAAAGAGGACCCAAAAGCGACTTGGCGAAAACAGAGTCTTTAATCCAGTAAAGTAAATACAATCAAAAAACACAACTTTCACTCGAGATGACGAGGACAAACTGGAGACTCGATCTTGAACAGCAGGTGAACAGCAGGTTGCCTCGGGAAGGCACTTGAACCAAACAGACTCAGACACCTGCTCACCACGCAGCATCTGAGGGAAACACGACACGACAGGGCGATACACAAACACAGCACGGTGAATTCTAGACAAGGAACCGACAGGGCAGAAACGAATAACAAGGAGAGAAATAGGGACTCTAATCAGGGAAAAGGATCGGGAACAGGTGTGGGAAGACTAAATGATGATTAGGGGAATAGGAACAGCTGGGAGCAGGAACGGAACGATAGAGAGAAGAGAGAGCGAGAGAGTGAGAGAGGGAGGGGGAGAGAGAGGGATAGAAAGAGGGAAAGAACCTAATAAGACCAGCAGAGGGAAACGAATAGAATGGGAAGCACAGGGACAAGACATGATAATAAATGACAAAACATGACAGCTATGTGTAATACAACATCCTCTACGTTCTGTTGGAGGGAACACCGCCCGTCTCATTAACTATCTAGCTATCAGTAATATAACATCCTCTACGTTCTGTTGAACACCGCCCACCGCCCGTCTCATTAACTATCTAGCTATGTGTAATACAACATCCTCTACGTTCTGTTGAACACCGCCCACCGCCCGTCTCATTAACTATCTAGCTATGTGTAATATAACATCCTCTTCGTTCTGTTGAACACCGCCCGTCTCATTAACTATCTAGCTATGTGTAATACAACATCCTCTTCGTTCTGTTGAACACCGCCCACCGCCCGTCTCATTAACTATCTAGCTATGGGTAATACAGCATCCTCCCTCCCCCTCCCCCTCTCCCAATTCCTCTCCCTCCATGACTTTCCCTCTCCCCCTCTCCCCCTCCCTCCCTCCCAATCCCTCTCCCTCCATCCCTTTCCCTCTCCCTCTCCCCCTCCCTCCCTCTCCCTCCTCCTCTCCCTCTCCCTCCCTCCCTCCCTCCCTCTCACCCTCGCTCCCTCCCTCCCTGTTGAATCAATTACTGGAATGTGCAGACCTGCAGTTTTCAGTAAGTGTAGTTTTACACTGTGTCTCTCCATTAGAAGTTTATACACCAGTCTGCAATCCAGAGGACCAGTTAGAGGGGGAGGCCTGAGTGTGTGTGTGTGTGTGTGTGTGTGTGTGTGTGTGTGTGTGTGTGTGTGTGTGTGTGTGTGTGTGTGTGTGTGTGTGTGTGTGTGTGTGTGTGTGTGTGTGTGTGTGTGTGTGTGTGTGTGTGTGTGTGTGTGTGTGCGTGCGTGCGTGCGTGCGTGCGTGTGTGTGAATGTGTGTGTGTGTGCGTGTGTGACTGTGTGTGTGTGCGTGTGTGACTGTGTGTGTGTGACTGTGTGTGTGTGACTGTGTGTGTGTGTGTGTGACTGCTTGTTTGTAAGTCTATGTGGTTAAATCATGGCCTCCTTCTTGGTCGTGGGATAAAAATGCTGTCGTTGCTGTTTCCGAACAACAGAGGAAACAGAGGGTGAATAACTTTATAGAATGAGGAGGGTCAATTACTCCATCCCTCCCTCCTGCCCTCCTGCCCTCCTCCATCTCCCTGCCCTCCCCTCTCATCTCATGTCCCAGCAGGTAGGAGCTAGCCTCCGCTAACGCTAGCTAGTCAAATTCTAATCAGTCCGCTGCCGGCCGTTACGACAACACACACACACACACACACACACACACACACACACACACACACACACACACACACACACACACACACACACACACACACACACACACACACACACACACACACACACCGGTAAGGACCAAGACAGACCATTAACATCACAGAAGGGCCAAGGCAGCAGAACAATGTATTTGAGGTTGGAATAAGAATGAGGTCACCCCCCCCCCCCTGGAATATATGAATGGTTCGTCTCAGAGGGGGGAAACAGGAACAGGCAGGTCCAGGGAGAGAGCATTAACAGAGTACATGGGGGGAGAGATTGTGAAAGACAATAACCCACATAATGAGTGGTATGATATTAATGTTGAGTCCAGCCTCTCTCCAGGTGGCTGGGTAATATAACTGGGAACTGCTGAGATGCTGAGTGTTGTGTCTTTGAAGGGCTAGACTCATAAAGCAACTATGACTCAACTCAACTGACTCATAAAGCAACTATGACTCAACTCTAATGACTAAACTCGATTGGACTTGACTAAGTTAGACTGTACTAAAATTGCCTGATCTAAATTGGACATTACTGAATTGGACATTACTAAATTGGACATTACTAAATGGGACTGTACTAAATTGGACAATACCAAATTGGACAATACTAAATTGGACTGTACTAAATTGGACTGTACTAAATTGGACTGTACTAAATTGGACAATACTAAATGGGACTGTACTAAATTGGACTGTACTAAATTGGACATTACTAAATGGGACTGTACTAAATTGGACAATACTAAATTGGACTGTACTAAATTGGACTGTACTAAATTGGACTGTACTAAATTGGACAATACTAAATGGGACTGTACTAAATTGGACTGTACTAAATTGGACAATACTAAATTGGACTGTACTAAATTGGACAATACTAAATGGGACTGTACTAAATTGGACTGTACTAAATTGGACAATACTAAATGGGACTGTACTAAATTGGACTGTACTAATATAGACTATACTAAAATAGACTATACTAAAATAGAATATACTAAAATAGACTATACTAAAATAGACTTTACTAAAATAGATTGTACTAAAATAGACTCTACTAATATAGATTGTACTAAAATAGACTCTACTAATATAGACTATACTAATATAGACTCTACTAATATAGATTGTACTAAAATAGACTGTACTAATATAGACTCTACTAATATAGACTATACTAATATAGACTATACTAATATAGACTCTACTAATATAGACTGTACTAATATAGAACTAGGGGTCTGTGTGTAGTGTGTATTGATAACCTATTGGTCTGTGTATAGTGTGTATTGATAACCTATTGGTCTGTGTGTAGTGTGTATTGATAACCTAGTAGTCTGTGTGTAGTGTGTATTGATAACCTATTGGTCTGTGTGTATTGATAACCTAGTGGTCTGTGTGTAGTGTGTATTGATAACCTAGTGGTCTGTGTGTATTGATAACCTAGGGGTCTGTGTGTAGTGTGTATTGATAACCTAGTGGTCTGTGTGTAGTGTGTATTGATAACCTAGTGGTCTGTGAGGAGTGTGTATTGATAACCTAGTGGTCTGTGTGTAGTGTGTATTGATAACCTAGTGGTCTGTGTGTAGTGTGTATTGATAACCTAGTGGTCCGTGTGTAGTGTGTATTGATAACCTAGTGGTCTGTGTGTAGTGTGTATTGATAACCTAGTGGTCTGTGAGGAGTGTGTATTGATAACCTAGTGGTCTGTGTGTAGTGTGTATTGATAACCTAGTGGTCTGTGTGTAGTGTGTATTGATAACCTATTGGTCTGTGTGTAGTGTGTATTGATAACCTAGTGGTCTGTGTGTAGTGTGTATTGATAACCTAGTGGTCTGTGTGTAGTGTGTATTGATAACCTATTGGTCTGTGTGTAGTGTGTATTGATAACCTAGTGGTCTGTGTGTAGTGTGTATTGATAACCTATTGGTCTGTGTGTAGTGTGTATTGATAACCTATTGGTCTGTGTGTAGTGTGTATTGATAACCTAGTGGTCTGTGTGTAGTGTGTATTGATAACCTAGGGGTCTGTGTGTAGTGTGTATTGATAACCTAGTGGTCTGTGTGTAGTGTGTATTGATAACCTAGGGGTCTGTGAGGAGTGTGTATTGATAACCTAGTGGTCCGTGTGTAGTGTGTATTGATAACCTAGTGGTCTGTGTGTAGTGTGTATTGATAACCTAGTGGTCTGTGTGTAGTGTGTATTGATAACCTAGTGGTCTGTGTGTAGTGTGTATTGATAACCTAGTGGTCTGTGTGTAGTGTGTATTGATAACCTAGTGGTCTGTGTGTAGTGTGTATTGATAACCTAGTGGTCTGTGTGTAGTGTGTATTGATAACCTATTGTGGGAATTAACACTGTCACAGTAGTTTTACGTTTATGTGTGTGTGTGTGCGTGTGTGTGTGTGTGTGTGTGTGTGTGTGTGTGTGTGTGTGTGTGTGTGTGTGTGTGTGTGTGTGTGTGTGTGTGTGTGTGTGTGTGTGTGTGTGTGTGTGTGTGTGTGTGTGTGTGTGTGACTTGAGTGTGCGTTTGTGTCAGCCAGGTGTTTTACTGGAGATCATATCGGAATCTAGTTTCCCGGGGTAACGGTTTAACCCTCCGAAGGTTTCTGATTGGTTAGTAAATATTTGATCAGTACTCTAATGACGGTCTCATCATCTCCTCCATGGATGATCAATAAATAATTAAAGAGTTATCATCTTTCATTCATGAAGGAGAGAAATCATCAAACACATGACCATCTGTCTGAGCCACGTACCACCTCCATTTTTTTTCTTTTGGGGGGGGGGGGGGTGGAGGGGGGTTTAGGGAGAACATTAACCTTTTTATGGGGCAGGGTATCCTAGTGGTTAGAGTGTAGAGGACGTAGGTAACCTAGTGGTTAGAGTGTAGAGGAGGCAGGTAGCCTAGTGGTTAGAGTGTAGAGGAGGCAGGTAGCCTAGTGGTTAGAGTGTAGAGGTGGCAGGTAGCCTAGTGGTTAGAGAGTAGATGAGGCAGGTAGCCTAGTGGTTAGAATGTAGAGAGGCAGGTAGTCTAGTGGTTAGAGTGTAGAGGAGGCAGGTAGCCTAGTGGTTAGAGTGTAGAGGTGGCAGGTAGCCTAGTGGTTAGAGTGTAGAGGAGGCAGGTAGCCTAGTGGTTAGAGTGTAGATGTGGCAGGTAGCCTAGTGGTTAGAGTGTAGAGGAGGCAGGTAGCCTAGTGGTTAGAGTGTAGAGGTGGTAGGGTAGCCTAGTGGTTAGAGTGTAGAGGAGGCAGGTAGCCTTGTGGTTAGAGAGTAGAGGAGGCAGGTAGCCTAGTGGTTAGAGTGTAGAGGTGGTAGGTAGCCTAGTGGTTAGAGAGTAGAGGAGGCAGGTAGCCTAGTGGTTAGAGTGTAGAGGAGGCAGGTAGCCTAGTGGTTAGAGTGTAGAGGAGGTAGGTAAGCCTAGTGGTTAGAGTGTAGAGGTAGCAGGTAGCCTAGTGGTTAGAGTGTAGAGGAGGCAGGTAGCCTAGTGGTTAGAATGTAGAGGTGGCAGGTAGCCTAGTGGTTAGAGTGTAGAGGGGCAGGTAGCCTAGTGGTTAGAGTGTAGAGGAGGCAGGTAGCCTAGTGGTTAGAGTGTAGAGGTGGCAGGTAGCCTAGTGGTTAGAGTGTAGAGGAGGCAGGTAGTCTAGTGGTTAGAGTGTAGAGGAGGCAGGTAGCCTAGTGGTTAGAGTGTAGATGAGGCAGGTAGCCTAGTGGTTAGAGTGTAGAGGAGGCAGGTAGCCTAGTGGTTAGAGTGTAGAGGAGGCAGGTAGACTAGTGGTTGGAGTGTAGAGGAGGCAGGTAGACTAGTGGTTGGAGTGTAGGGGCAGCAGGTAGCCTAGTGGTTAGAGTGTAGAGGCGGCAGGTAGCCTAGTGGTTAGAGTGGAGGGGTGGCAGGTAGCCTAGTGGTTAGAGTGTAGGGGTGGCAGGTAGCCTAGTGGTTAGAGTGTAGAGGTGGCAGGTAGCCTAGTGGTTAGAGTGTAGAGGTGGCAGGTAGCCTAGTGGTTAGAGTGTAGATGAGGCAGGTAGCCTAGTGGTTAGAGTGTAGAGGTGGCAGGTAGCCTAGTGGTTAGAGTGTAGAGGAGGCAGGTAGCCTAGTGGTTAGAGTGTAGAGGAGGCAGGTAGCCTAGTGGTTAGAGTGTAGAGGAGGCAGGTAGCCTAGTGGTTAGAGTGTAGAGGTGGTAGGTAGCCTAGTGGTTAGAGTGTAGAGGAGGCAGGTAGCCTAGTGGTTAGAGTGTAGAGGAGGCAGGTAGCCTAGTGGTTAGAGTGTAGAGGAGGCAGGTAGCCTAGTGGTTAGAGTGTAGAGGAGGCAGGTAACCTAGTGGTTAGAGTGTAGAGGCGGCAGGTAGCCTAGTGGTTAGAGTGTAGAGGAGGCAGGGTAGCCTAGTGGTTAGAGTGTAGAGGTGGCAGGTAGCCTAGTGGTTAGAGCATTGGGGCGGCAGGTAGCCTAGTGGTTAGAGTGGAGGGGTGGCAGGGTAGACTAGTGGTTAGAGTGTAGGGGTGGCAGTGTAGCCTAGTGGTTAGAGTGTAGAGGAGGCAGGTAGCCTAGTGGTTAGAGTGTAGGGGAGGCAGGTAGCCTAGTGGTTAGAGTGTAGGGGCGGCAGGTAGCCTAGTGGTTAGAGTGTAGAGGCGGCAGGTAACCTAGTGGTTAGAGTGTTGGGGCAGGTAGCCTAGTGGTTAGAGTGTAGAGGAGGCAGGTAGCCTAGTGGTTAGAGTGTAGAGGAGGCAGGTAGCCTAGTGGTTAGAGTGTAGGGTGGTAGGGTAGCCTAGTGGTTAGAGTGTAGAGGAGGCAGGTAGCCTAGTGGTTAGAGTGGAGAGGGGGCAGGGTAGCCTAGTGGTTAGAGTGTAGAGGTGGCAGGTAGCCTAGTGGTTAGAGTGTAGAGGTGGCAGGTAACCTAGTGGTTAGAGTGTAGAGGCGGCAGGTAGCCTAGTGGTTAGAGTGTAGAGGAGGCAGGGTAGCCTAGTGGTTAGAGTGTAGAGGTGGCAGGTAGCCTAGTGGTTAGAGTGTAGAGGTGGCAGGTAACCTAGTGGTTAGAGTGTTGGGCTCAGGTAACCGAAAGTTGGTTCAAATCCTCCGAGCTGACAAGGTACAAATCTGGTTCTGCCCCCTGAACAAGGCAGTTAACCTCTTGAAACTAGGGGCACTATTTTCATTTTTGGAAAAATAACGTTCCCAAAGTAGGCAGGCTATTTTGTAGGACCAGATAATAGAATATGCATATAATTGACAGCTTAGGTAGAAAACACTCTAAAGTTTCCAAAACTGTAAAAATATTGTCTGTGAGTATTAACAGAACTGTGTAGCAGGCGAAAGCCTGCATGTTCTCTCAATGTACAGACCATGTCAAGCATGGTTAGATGTACAGACACAGAGGTGTAAAACAAATCTGAAAAAGCCTCAACCTCTTGTGAACCTAACATAACATTTTTCTCTCCTTCTTTCGCATCAGAGCACAAAATCTCAGTGGTTTTTAGAGATGTCAGATTCCTTCTTGGGGGTGACAGTTAACACATTTCAGTGCCCACAGTTTACTGGAGTTTAATGGTTGCTGCTGTGGTGGTAGTGTCTCTGCTGTGGTTGGGTGTTGGGCTAGTGTCTCTCAGCAAGGTTGCAAGTTTTGGACAATTTTGACTTCCAATGATCTGGGGAAAAGCACCAGATGTACAGGTTCTCATGTCTACAGTGCATCACAGTGATCCTGAGCCACAAACCCTGCATTCCTCACGCCTGAATGAAACAAATTTCAAATCAAATATTTTATATTTTTCAGCTGAAAAATAACCCAGCCTAAAACCCCAAACAGCAAACAATGCTAGGTGTTTAGGAAAAACTCCCTAGAAAGGCCAGAAACCTAGGAAGAAACCTAGAGAGGAACCGGGCATATAATTCTTCTGGCTGTAGGTAGAGATTATAACAGAACATGACCAAGATGTTCAAATGTTTCATAAAAACCAGCATGGTCAAATATTGTCTGCAGAACAGTTGAAACTGGAGCAGCAGAAGTCAGATGGACTGGGGCAGGCGAAAGCCTGCATGTCAGGTAGTCTGGGGCAATGTACAGACCAGGTCAAGCATGTCCTTATTGGGGTGGCCAGTTTCTTCTGGCATGTACAGACACAGAGGTTAAACAAATCAAGATGTGAAAATGTTCATAAATGACCAGCATGGTTCTTGTGAACAGTTGAAACTGGAGCAACATGGCCAGGTGGACTAACAGTCCTCATTTAGTCCTGGGACATGGTCCTAGGGCCCAGGCCAGTTGAAACTTTCAGCATGGCCAGGTGGACTGGGGCACAAAATCATCATCAGGTTTTCTGGGGCATGGTTCAGGGCTCAGATTCCTCCTTGAAAGGGGTAGACAGTTGAACACATTTCACAGGACCCTTACTCCAGATAAACCTGACCCTAGCCCCCGACAGTTTACTGGCAGCATTTACTGGTTGCTGAGACAGGGTGGTCAGGAGACACTGTGGCCCCATCTGACACCCCGGACAGGGCCAAACAGGAAGGATATAACCCCACCCACTTTGCTGTCAGCCCCCACACCACGGTGGGAAATCTTCTACCTCAGACACCGGTATAGCCCACAAAGATCTCCGACACGGTACAACCCAAGGGGTGGGGGGGACAATTTTGACCACAACAGTGAATCAACCCACCCAGGTGAAAAGCATCCCCCCCAGGACAGGTTCTCATGTCTACAGTGCATCACAGTGATCTGCCCCGTAACAGGGCCACAAATCCCCCTGCAGGGCGGTTCCTCACCTTTCTGAAGGGCTGGGTGGGGAAAGATGGTACCTTGGCCTGTGTCTGTGAAACCATAACGGGTGGTATGCTCTTCTCTAAGGTACGTTCAAGCAGGTGAATGAGTCTCTCGATACTTGCACTCTGCCCATCTTGTTTGGCGCTTGATGTGAGAGAAGTGTCACTGTCAGCTGGTGGTCAACCTTTCTGTTATCCTGTCAGCTGGTGGTCAACCTTTCTGTTATCCTGTCAGCTGGTGGTCAACCTTTCTGTTATCCTGTCAGCTGGTGGTCAACCTTTCTGTTATCCTGCTACTGTCAGCTGGTGGTCAACCTTTCTGTTATCCTGTCAGCTGGTGGTCAACCTTTCTGTTATCCTGTCAACTGGTGGTCAACATTTCTGTTATCCTGTCAGCTGGTGGTCAACCTTTCTGTTATCCTGCTACTGTCAGCTGGTGGTCAACATTTCTGTTATCCTGTCAGCTGGTGGTCAACCTTTCTGTTATCCTGCTACTGTCAGCTGGTGGTCAACATTTCTGTTATCCTGTCAGCTGGTGGTCAACCTTTCTGTTATCCTGCTACTGTCAGCTGGTTGTCAACATTTCTGTTATCCTGTCAGCTGGTGGTCAACCTTTCTGTTATCCTGCTACTGTCAGCTGGTGGTCAACCTTTCTGTTATCCTGTTACTGTCAGCTGGTTGTCAACCTTTCTGTTATCCTGTCAGCTGGTGGTCAACCTTTCTGTTATCCTGCTACTGTCAGCTGGTGGTCAACCTTTCTGTTATCCTGCTGGTGTCAGCTGGTGGTCAACCTGGTGGTCAACCTTTCTGTTATCCTGCTACTGTCAGCTGGTTGTCAACCTTTCTGTTAGCCTGTCAGCTGGTTGTCAACCTTTCTGTTATCCTGTCAGCTGGTGGTCAACCTTTCTGTTATCCTGTCAGCTGGTGGTCAACCTTTCTGTTATCCTGTCAGCTGGTGGTCAACCTTTCTGTTATCCTGTCAGCTGGTGGTCAACCTTTCTGTTATCCTGCTACTGTCAGCTGGTGGTCAACCTTTCTGTTATCCTGCTACTGTCAGCTGGTGGTCAACCTTTCTGTTATCCTGTCAGCTGGTGGTCAACCTTTCTGTTATCCTGTCAGCTGGTGGTCAACCTTTCTGTTATCCTGCTTCTGTCAGCTGGTGGTCAACCTTTCTGTTATCCTGCTACTGTCAGCTGGTGGTCAACCTTTCTGTTATCCTGCTGCTGTCAGCTGGTGTCAACCTTTCTGTTATCCTGTCAGCTGGTGGTCAACCTTTCTGTTATCCTGCTTCTGTCAGCTGGTGGTCAACCTTTCTGTTATCCTGCTACTGTCAGCTGGTGGTCAACCTTTCTGTTATCCTGCTACTGTCAGCTGGTGGGTTATCCTGCTACTGTCAGCTGGTTGTCAACCTTTCTGTTATCCTGCTACTGTCAGCTGGTCAACCTTTCTGTTATCCTGTGCCAGCTGGTGGTCAACCTTTCTGTTATCCTGTCAGCTGGTGGTCAACATTTCTGTTATCCTGTCAGCTGGTGGTCAACCTTTCTGTTATCCTGCTACTGTCAGCTGGTGGTCAACCTTTCTGTTATCCTGTCCTGGTGGTCAACCTTTCTGTTATCCTGTCAGCTGGTGGTCAACCTTTCTGTTATCCTGCTCAACCTTTCTGTTATCCTGTCAGCTGGTGGTCAACCTTTCTGTTATCCTGCTACTGTCAGCTGGTTGTCAACCTTTCTGTTATCCTGCTGCTGTCAGCTGGTGGTCAACCTTTCTGTTATCCTGCTTCTGTCAGCTGGTGGTCAACCTTTCTGTTATCCTGTCAGCTGGTTGTCAACATTTCTGTTATCCTGTCAGCTGGTGGTCAACCTTTCTGTTATCCTGTCAGCTGGTGGTCAACCTTTCTGTTATCCTGTCAGCTGGTGGTCAACCTTTCTGTTATCCTGTCAGCTGGTGGTCAACCTTTCTGTTATCCTGTCAGCTGGTGGTCAACCTTTCTGTTATCCTCCTGTCAGCTGGTGGTCAACCTTTCTGTTATCCTGCTACTGTCAGCTGGTGGTCAACTTTCTGTTTCTGTTATCCTGTCAGCTGGTGGTCAACCTTTCAACTGTCAGCTGGTTCTGTTATCCTGTCAGCTGGTGGTCAACCTTTCTGTTATCCTGTCAGCTGGTGTCAACCTTTCTGTTATCCTGTCAGCTGGTGGTCAACCTTTCTGTTATCCTGCTTCTGTCAGCTGGTGGTCAACCTTTCTGTTATCCTGTCAGCTGGTGGTCAACCTTTCTGTTATCCTGCTGCTGTCAACCTGTTGGCCATGGGTATTAGAAGCGTGTGTGTGTGTGTGTGTGTGTGTGTGTGTGTGTGTGTGTGTGTGTGTGTGTGTGTGTGTGTGTGTGTGTGTGTGTGTGTGTGTGTGTGTGTGTGTGTGTGTGTGTGTGTGTGTGTGTGTGTGTGTGTGTGTGTGTGTGTGTGTGTGTGTGTGTGTGTGTGTGTGTGTGTGTGTGTGTGCACACACACACACACACACACACACACACACACACACACACACACACACACACACACACACACACACACACACACACACACACACACACACTCTGTGTGTATCCTGTCTGTCTGTATCCTGTCTGTCTGTATCCTGTCTGTCTGTGTTCTGTCTGTATCCTGTCTGTGTCCTGTCTGTATCCTGTCTGTATCCTGTCTGTGTCCTGTCTGTATCCTGTCTGTCTGTATCCTGTCTGTCTGTATCCTGTCTGTATCCTGTCTGTCTGTATCCTGTCTGTATCCTGTCTGTGTCCTGTCTGTGTTCTGTCTGTGTCCTGTCTGTATCCTGTCTGTCTGTATCCTGTCTGTATCCTGTATGTGTCCTGTCCTGTCTGTATCCTGTCTGTATCCTGTCTGTATCCTGTCTGTCTGTATCCTGTCTGTATCCTGTCTGTGTCCTGTCTGTGTTCTGTCTGTGTCCTGTCTGTATCCTGTCTGTGTCCTGTCTGTGTCCTGTCTGTATCCTGTCTGTATCCTGTATGTGTCCTGTCTGTATCCTGTCTGTATCCTGTCTGTATCCTGTCTGTGTCCTGTCTGTATCCTGTCTATGTCCAGTCTGTATCCTGTCTTTATCCTGTCTGTATCCTGTCTGTATCCTGTCTGTATCCTGTCTGTGTTCTGTCTGTATCCTGTCTGTATCCTGTCTGTGTTCTGTCTGTATCCTGTCTGTATCCTGTCTGTGTTCTGTCTGTATCCTGTCTATGTCCTGTCTGTATCCTGTCTGTCTGTATCCTGTCTGTATCCTGTCTGTGTCCTGTCTGTATCCTGTCTGTGTCCTGTCTGTATCCTGTCTGTGTTCTGTCTGTATCCTGTCTGTGTTCTGTCTGTGTTCTGTCTGTATCCTGTCTGTATCCTGTCTGTATCCTGTCTGTGTTCTGTCTGTATCCTGTCTGTATTCTGTCTGTATCCTGTCTGTATCCTGTCTGTATCCTGTCTGTGTTCTGTCTGTATCCTGTCTGTATCCTGTCTGTGTTCTGTCTGTATCCTGTCTTTATCCTGTCTGTGTTCTGTCTGTATCCTGTCTGTATCCTGTCTGTATCCTGTCTGTATCCTGTCTGTGTTCTGTCTGTATCCTGTCTGTATCCTGTCTGTGTCCTGTCTGTATCCTGTCTGTCTGTATTCTGTCTGTATCCTGTCTGTATCCTGTCTGTAGCCTGTCTGTGTCCTGTCTGTATTCTGTCTGTGTTCTGTCTGTATCCTGTCTGTATCCTGTCTGTGTTCTGTCTGTATCCTGTCTGTATCCTGTCTGTGTTCTGTCTGTATACTGTCTGTATCCTGTCTGTATCCTGTCTGTGTTCTGTCTGTATCCTGTCTGTATCCTGTCTGTATCCTGTCTGTATCCTGTCTGTGTTTTGTCTGTATCCTGTCTGTATCCTGTCTGTATCCTGTCTGTGTTTTGTCTGTATCCTGTCTGTATCCTGTCCGTCTGTGTCTTGTCTGTATCCTGTCTGTATCCTGTCTGTATCCTGTCTGTATCCTGTCTGTGTTTTGTCTGTATCCTGTCTGTATCCTGTCTGTATCCTGTCTGTATCCTGTCTGTGTCCTGTCTGTGTCCTGTCTGTGTCCTGTCTGTATCCTGTGTGTGTTCTGTCTGTTGATGGCAACATCTAGTCACTAAGTCAAAATCTGGTTACGTGCAAATGTACTTGGAGACTAAAGTGATTGTGGTTCATTACTCTCTGCTATCATTCTACGTATAAATCATTTAAACTTCCTTAAATGAAGGAAACCAGACGGAACTGTTTTCTTGTTATGTACGGACAGCCAGGGGCACACGGCAACACTCAGACGTCATTTACAAACAACACATCAACATGTTGACCTATCAACAAGGACCTGAGAGATCAGTACAAGACAGGCTGCCGATGTCCCTGTCTCCCCATTCTCCCTTCTGTCAAATATCTCCTTCCCTGAATCAGGAGAGCGCAAGAGAGAGAGATGGAGAGAGAAAGAGTGGTGAGAGAGGGGTTGAAGAGAGAGAGAGAGAGAGAGAGAGAGAGAGACAGAAAAAAAAGAGGTATTATTTTCCAGTCCTTTCACAGGTGGTGATGTGGTTGTTTCAATTAAGCCTCTACAAGGATTTCTCCCCATCTCTCTCCCTCTCCATCTCTCTCCATCCCTATCCCTCTCTCCCCCTCTCTCCCCCTTCTCCCCTCTCCTCCCTCTCTCCCCTCTCCTCCCTCTCCCCCACTCTCCCCCTCTCTCTCTCTCTCTCTCCCCTCTCCCCCCTCTCCCCCCTCTCTCCCCCTCTCTCTCCCTCTCTCCCCCAGTCTCCC
>NW_025747656.1:0-22500 GCF_021184085.1 Oncorhynchus gorbuscha
TTTATTACAGGGTGGTGGTTATTATTTATTACAGGGTGGTGGTTATTATTTATTACAGAATTGGTGGTTATTATTTATTACAGGGTGGTGGTTATTATTTATTACAGGGTGGTGGTTATTATTTATTACAGGGTGGTGGTTATTATTTATTACAGGGTGGTGGTTATTATTTATTACAGGGTGCTGGTTATTATTTATTACAGGGTGGTTATTATTTATTACAGGGTGGTGGTTGTTATTTATTACAGGGTGGTGGTTATTATTTATTACAGGGTTATTACAGGGTTGGTTATTATTTATTACAGGGGTGGTTGGTTATTATTTATTACAGGGTGGTGTTATTATTTATTACAGGGTGGTTGTTATTATTTATTACAGGGTGGTGTTATTATTTATTACAGGGCGGTGGTTATTATTTATTACAGGGTGGTTATTATTTATTACAGGATGGTGGTTATTACAGGGTGGTGGTTATTATTTATTACAGGGTGGTGTTATTATTTATTACAGGGTGGTGTTATTATTTATTACAGGGTGGTGTTATTATTTATTACAGGGTGGTGTTATTATTTATTACAGGGTGGTGTTATTATTTATTACAGGGTGGTGTTATTATTTATTACAGGGTGGTGTTATTATTTATTACAGGGTGGTGGTTATTATTTATTACAGGGTGGTGTTATTATTTATTACAGGGTGGTGTTATTATTTATTACAGGGTGGTGTTATTATTTATTACAGGGTGGTGTTATTATTTATTACAGGTGGTGTTATTATTTATTACAGGATGGTGTTATTATTTATTACAGGGTGGTGTTATTATTTATTACAGGTGGTGTTATTATTTATTACAGGGTGGTGTTATTATTTATTACAGGGTGGTGTTATTATTTATTACAGGGTGGTGTTATTATTTATTACAGGGTGGTGGTTGTTATTTATTACAGGGTGGTGGTTATTATTTATTACAGGTGGTTATTATTTATTGGTTATTATTTATTACAGGGTGGTGGTTATTATTATTTATTACAGGGAGGGTGGTTATTATTTATTACAGGGTGGTGGTTATTATTTATTACAGGGTGGTGATTATTTATTTATTACAGGGTGGTGGTTATTATTTATTACAGGGTGGTGGTTATTATTTATTACAGGGTGGTGGTTATTATTTATTACAGGGTGGTGGAGGGTGGTGGTTATTATTTATTACAGGGTGGTGGTTATTACAGGGTGGTGGTTATTATTTATTACAGGGTGGTGGTTATTATTTATTACAGGGTGGTTGTTATTATTTATTACAGGGTGGTGTTATTATTTATTACAGGGTGGTGTTATTATTTATTACAGGATGGTGGTTATTAGGGTGGTGGTTATTATTTATTACAGGGTGGTGTTATTATTTATTACAGGGTGGTGTTATTATTTATTACAGGGTGGTGTTATTACAGGGTGGTGGTTATTATTTATTACAGGTGCTGGTTATTATTTATTGGTGGTTATTATTTATTACAGGGTGGTGGTTATTATTTATTACAGGGTATTGGTTATTATTTATTACAGGTGGGTTATTATTCATTACAGGGTGGTGTTATTATTTATTACAGGGTGGTGTTATTATTTATTACAGGGTGGTGTTATTATTTATTACAGGGCGGTGGTTATTATTTATTACAGGGTGGTTATTATTTATTACAGGATGGTGGTTATTAGGGTGGTGGTTATTATTTATTACAGGGTGGTGTTATTATTTATTACAGGGTGGTGTTATTATTTATTACAGGGTGGTGTTATTATTTATTACAGGGTGGTGTTATTATTTATTACAGGGTGGTGTTATTATTTATTACAGGGTGGTGTTATTATTTATTTTGGTGTTATTATTTATTACAGGGTGGTGGTTATTATTTATTACAGGGTGGTGTTATTATTTATTACAGGGTGGTGTTATTATTTATTACAGGGTGGTGTTATTATTTATCACAGGGTGGTGTTATTATTTATTACAGGGTGGTGTTATTATTTATTACAGGGTGGTGGATTTATTATTTATTACAGGGTGTTATTATTTATTACAGGGTGGTGTTATTATTTATTACAGGGTGGTGTTATTATTTATTACAGGGTGGTGTTATTATTTATTACAGGGTGGTTATTATTTATTACAGGGTGGTGGTTGTTATTTATTACAGGGTGGTGGTTATTATTTATTACAGGGTATTGGTTATTATTTATTACAGGGTGGTGGTTATTATTTATTACAGGGAGGTGGTTATTATTTATTACAGGGTGGTGATTATTATTTATTACAGGGTGGTGGTTATTATTTATTACAGGGTGGTGATTATTATTTATTACAGGGTGGTGGTTATTATTTATTACAGGGTGGTGGTTATTATTTATTACAGGGTGGTGGTTATTATTTATTACAGGGTGGTGGTTATTACAGGGTGGTGGTTATTATTTATTACAGGGTGGTGGTTATTACAGGGTGGTGGTTATTATTTATTACAGGGTGGTGGTTATTATTTATTACAGGGTGGTGTTATTATTTATTACAGGATGGTGGTTATTAGGGTGGTGGTTATTATTTATTACAGGGTGGTGTTATTATTTATTACAGGGTGGTGTTATTATTTATTACAGGGTGGTGTTATTACAGGGTGGTGGTTATTATTTATTACAGGGTGGTGGTTATTATTTATTACAGGGTGGTGTTATTATTTATTACAGGGTGGTGGTTATTATTTATTACAGGGTGGTGTTATTATTTATTACAGGGTGGTGTTATTATTTATTACAGGGTGGTGTTATTATTTATCACAGGGTGGTGTTATTATTTATTACAGGGTGGTGTTATTATTTATTACAGGGTGGTGGTTATTATTTATTACAGGGTGGTGTTATTATTTATTACAGGGTGGTGTTATTATTTATTACAGGGTGGTGTTATTATTTATTACAGGGTGGTGTTATTATTTATTACAGGGTGGTGTTATTATTTATTACAGGGTGGTGTTATTATTTATTACAGGGTGGAGGTTATTATTTATTACAGGGTGGTGTTATTATTTATTACAGGGTGGTGGTTATTATTTATTACAGGGTGGTGGTTATTATTTATTACAGGGTGCTGTTATTATTTATTACAGGGTGGTGTTATTATTTATTACAGGGTGGTGTTATTACAGGGTGGTGGTTATTATTTATTACAGGGTGGTGGTTATTATTTATTACAGGGTGGTGTTATTATTTATTACAGGGTGGTGGTTATTATTTATTACAGGGTGGTGGTTATTATTTATTACAGGGTGGTGTTATTATTTATTACAGGGTGGTGGTTATTATTTATTACAGGGTGGTGTTATTATTTATTACAGGGTGGTGTTATTATTTATTACAGGGTGGTGGTTATTATTTATTACAGGGTGGTGTTATTATTTATTACAGGGTGGTGTTATTATTTATTACAGGGTGGTGTTATTATTTATTACAGGGTGGTGTTATTATTTATTACAGGGTGGTGTTATTATTTATTACAGGGTGGAGGTTATTATTTATTACAGGGTGGTGTTATTATTTATTACAGGGTGGTGGTTATTATTTATTACAGGGTGGTGGTTATTATTTATTACAGGGTGCTGTTATTATTTATTACAGGGTGGTGTTATTATTTATTACAGGGTTGTGTTATTATTTATTACAGGGTGGTCTTATTATTTATTACAGGGTGGTCTTATTATTTATTACAGGGTGGTGTTATTATTTATTACAGGGTGGTGTTATTATTTATTACAGGGTGGTGTTATTATTTATTAGAGGGTGGTGTTATTATTTATTACAGGGTGGTGGTTATTATTTATTACAGGGTGGTGTTATTATTTATTACAGGGTGGTGGTTATTATTTATTACAGGGTGGTGTTATTATTTATTACAGGGTGGTGTTATTATTTATTACAGGGTGGTGCTTTCTGAACGCCGTGTCTCCCGCTAACTTTCTGAACGCCGTGCCTCCCGCTAACTTTCTGAACGCCGTGTCTCCCGCTCGCCTAGCGTAGTAGCGACTACCAAACGGCTCCCGGACTCACCTATTGGTGTTCATTGGACCCTATGATCCCTCGGCTGCACATGCCTCTCTCTATTGTCAATATGTCTTCTGCTGTTTCGGTTAGTTATTGTTTTATTTAGTCAACATGTCTCAGATAGCTATTTTGTCACACACACTAAACATGGGGACACCTCACCTGGCTTAGCTGGTGTCTCTAGAGATGCAAACTCTCTCATCATCACTCACTGCCTAGGTTTACCCCCACTGTACTCACATCCGGCAGGGTAACCTAGTGGTTAGAGCGTTGGACTAGTAACTGGAAGGTTGCGAGTTCAAACTCCCGAGCTGACAAGGTACAAATCTGTCGTTCTGCCGCTGAACAGGCAGTTAACCCACTGTTCCCAGGCCGTCATTGAAAATAAGAATGTGCTCTTAACTGACTTGCCTGGTTAAATAAAGGTAAAAAAAATAAAATAAAAAATATACCATACCCTTGTCTGTACATTATGACCTGAATCTATTTTACCACACCCAGAAATCTGCCCCTTGTATTCTCTGTTCCCAACGCACTAGAAGACCTGTTCTTATAGCCTTTAGCCTTACCCTTATCCTACTCCTCCTCTGTTCCTCTGGTGATGTAGAGGTTAACCCAGGCTCTGTAGCCCCCAGCATCACATCTATTCCCCAGGTGCTCTCATTTGTTGACTTCTGTAACTGTAAAAGCCTTGGTTTCATGCATGTTAACAGTATGCCCAAACAGTTTGAGCTTCTACTTTTAAAAATCCACCTTTCCAGAAATAAGTCCCTCACTTTTCCGCTTCCTATATCCCCCTCAGCTCCCAGCTGTGCCCTGACACCATATGTGAACTGATTCCCCCCTCATCTATCGTCAGAGTTCGTACTGCTAGGTGACCTAAACTGGGACATGCTTTATACCCCAGCCATCCTACAAGCTAGATGCCTCAATCTCACAAAAATTATCAAGGAATTTACCAGGGATAACCCAAAATTCGTAATCATGGGTGCCCTCATAAATATCATCCTGCCCTCTAAATACACCTCTGCTGTTTTCAACCAGGGCGCGCAAATAAATAAATAATCATAATCAAATAAATAATCATAAAAATTATGGATATGAAACATTTATGTACATACAAGTGTCTTCTATCGGTTGAAAGCTTAAATTCTTGTTAATATGTCCGATGTACAGTAGATAGCATACCATGTGATTGTTTGAGGACGGCGCCCCACCTCAAAATATTTTTCCAACGGCACAGGTTTAATAAATTCACAAATAGCGATTCAATATTCACTTACTCTTTGAAAATCTTCCTCTGATTGGTCATCCAAAGGGTCCCAGCTATAGTCGTTTTGTTAGATAAAATCCTTCCTTATATCCGAACATGTCCGTATGGTTGGTGCCATGATTTGTGTAATCCACTCGTTCAACATGCAGAGATAGGAATTAGAAAATCTACGCCTAAACTTTGTTTCAACAAGTCATAATATCTTTCTATTGACTCCCTAAAATGTAAATAACCTATAATATTAAATACAGAAATAAATATGTTCAATAGAAAACCAATTTTAGCAGCTGCGTTCTTTCTTCATCACACAAACACAAATTTCCAGTACCCACATTGACTCAGTACCGGTACCCCCTGTATATAGCCTCCACTACTAACCGGTGCCCCCGCACATTGACTCTGTACAGGTACCCCCTGTATATAGCCTCATTACTAACCGGTGCCCCCGCACATTGACTCTGTACAGGTACCCCCTGTATATAGCCTCATTACTAACCGGTACCCCCGCACAGACTCAGTACCGGTACCCCCTGTATATAGCCTCCACATTGACTCTGTACTGGTACCCCCTGTATATAGTCTCCACATTGACTCTGTACCGGTACCCCCTGTATATAGCCTCCACATTGACTCTGTACCGGTACCCCCTGTATATAGCCTCCACATTAGTACAGGTGTGTATATATCTGTCCCAGAGGTTAGTACAAGTGTGTATATATCTGTCTCAGAGGTTAGTACAGGTGTGTATATATCTGTCCCAGAGGTTAGTACAGGTGTGTATATATCTGTCTCAGAGGTTAGTACAGGTGTGTATATATCTGTCTCAGAGGTTAGTACAGGTGTGTATATATCTGTCCCAGAGGTTAGTACAGGTGTGTATATATCTGTCCCAGAGGTTAGTACAGGTGTGTATATATCTGTCCCAGAGGTTAGTACAGGTGTGTATATATCTGTCCCAGAGGTTAGTACAGGTGTGTATATATCTGTCCCAGAGGTTAGTACAGGTGTGTATATATCTGTCCCAGAGGTTAGTACAGGTGTGTATATATCTGTCCCAGAGGTTAGTACAGGTGTGTATATATCTGTCCCAGAGGTTAGTACAGGTGTGTATATATCTGTCTCAGAGGTTAGTACAGGTGTGTATATATCTGTCCCAGAGGTTAGTACAGGTGTGTATATATCTGTCTCAGAGGTTAGTACAGGTGTGTATATATCTGTCTCAGAGGTTAGTACAGGTGTGTATATATCTGTCTCAGAGGTTAGTACAGGTGTGTATATATCTGTCCCAGAGGTTAGTACAGGTGTGTATATATCTGTCCCAGAGGTTAGTACAGGTGTGTATATATCTGTCCCAGAGGTTAGTACAGGTGTGTATATATCTGTCCCAGAGGTTAGTACAGGTGTGTATATATCTGTCCCAGAGGTTAGTACAGGTGTGTATATATCTGTCCCAGAGGTTAGTACAGGTGTGTATATATCTGTCCCAGAGGTTAGTACAGGTGTGTATATATCTGTCCCAGAGGTTAGTACAGGTGTGTATATATCTGTCCCAGAGGTTAGTACAGGTGTGTATATATCTGTCCCAGAGGTTAGTACAGGTGTGTATATATCTGTCCCAGAGGTTAGTACAGGTGTGTATATATCTGTCCCAGAGGTTAGTACAGGTGTGTATATATCTGTCCCAGAGGTTAGTACAGGTGTGTATATATCTGTCCCAGAGGTTAGTACAGGTGTGTATATATCTGTCCCAGAGGTTAGTACAGGTGTGTATATATCTGTCCCAGAGGTTAGTACAGGTGTGTATATATCTGTCTCAGAGGTTAGTACAGGTGTGTATATATCTGTCCCAGAGGTTAGTACAGGTGTGTATATATCTGTCTCAGAGGTTAGTACAGGTGTGTATATATCTGTCCCAGAGGTTAGTACAGGTGTGTATATATCTGTCCCAGAGGTTAGTACAGGTGTGTATATATCTGTCCCAGAGGTTAGTACAGGTGTGTATATATCTGTCTCAGAGGTTAGTACAGGTGTGTACTGTAGGTAACTCCTCCTGTTGATTCGTATCTGTTCCAGGATCGAGGCGAAGCACGCAGAGCTGAGGGAGCGTCAGGCCAGAGAGAAAGGACCTCTCCCTGATGTTGAGGATGATTACATGGACCCCAACTACGCACGCATCAACAACTTCAGAGACAACTCCTCCCCCTACAGCAGAACCCGCACCCCATCTCCCCAACGCCCGCCACCCCACGGCCTCGGCCCAGGCCCCTCCCACGGCAACGAGCCATCCAATAAGGACCCCATGGACGGGCTGTACGCCAAGGTCAACAAGCAGAGACAAGCCCCGCCCATGGCCGACAGGTGAGACAGGATCCCGGCTGCTGTAGTATATTTGACATAATCAACCTTTCCTCTAGTCACTTGACAGACTGATAATCTAACTTAAGCAGCTAGCTAGGCAACAGTTGGTCGCAAAATGAAAATGCAAGGATATAGGATGACCCTGAGACTGATACAGGGATATAGGATGACCCTGAGACTGATACAGGAATATTGGATGACCCTGAGACTGATACAGGGTATAGGATGAGACTGATACAGGGTATAGGATGACCCTGAGAGTGATACAGGGATACAGGATGACCCTGAGACTGATACAGGGATACAGGATGACCCTGAGACTGATACAGGGATACAGGATGACCCTGAGACTGATACAGGGATATAGGATGACCCTGAGACTGATACAGGGATATAGGATGACCCTGAGACTGATACAGGGATATAGGATGACCCTGAGACTGATACAGGGATATAGGATGACCCTGAGACTGATACAGGGATATAGGATGACCCTGAGACTGATACAGGGATATAGGATGACCCTGAGACTGATACAGGAGTTTAGGATGACCCTGAGACTGATACAGGGATATAGATGACCCTGAGACTGATACAGGGATATACGATGACCCTGAGACTGATACAGGGATATAGGATGACCCTGAGACTGATACAGGGATACAGGATGAGACTGATACAGGGATATACGATGACCCTGAGACTGATACAGGGTATATAGGATGAGACTGATACAGGGATATAGGATGACCCTGAGACTGATACAGGTATATAGGATGAGACTGATACAGGGATATACGATGACCCTGAGACTGATACAGGGTATAGGATGACCCTGAGACTGATACAGGGATACAGATGACCCTGAGACTGATACAGGGGTTTAGGATGACCCTGAGACTGATACAGGGATATAGTTGACCCTGAGACTGATACAGGGATATAGGATGAGACTGATACAGGGATATAGGATGAAACTGATACAGGGATATATATGACCCTGAGACTGATACAGGGATATAGGATGAGACTGATACAGGGATATAGGATGAGACTGATACAGGGATATAGGATGAGACTGATACAGGGATATAGGATGAGACTGATACAGGGATATAGGATGAGACTGATACAGGGATATAGGATGAGACTGATACAGGGGTTTAGGATGACCCTGAGACTGATACAGGGATATAGGATGACCCTGAGACTGATACAGGGATACAGATGACCCTGAGACTGATACAGGGATATAGGATGACCCTGAGACTGATACAGGGATAAAGATGACCCTGAGACTGATACAGGGATATAGGATGAGACTGATACAGGGATATAGGATGACCCTGAGACTGATACGGGGATATAGGATGACCCTGAGACTGATACAGGGATATAGGATGAGACTGATACAGGGATACAGATGACCCTGAGACTGATACAGGGATATAGGATGAGACTGATACAGGGATACAGATGACCCTGAGACTGATACAGGGATATAGGATGACCCTGAGACTGATACAGGGATAAAGATGACCCTGAGACTGATACAGGGATATAGGATGACCCTGAGACTGATACAGGGATATAGGATGAGACTGATACAGGGATATAGAATGACCCTGAGACTGATACAGGGATATAGGATGACCATGAGACTGATACAGGGATATAGATGACCCTGAGACTGATACAGGAATATAGGATGACCCTGAGACTGATACAGGGATATAGGATGACCCTGAGACTGATACAGGGATATAGGATGACCCTGAGACTGATACAGGAATATAGGATGAGACTGATACAGGAATATAGGATGACACTGAGACTGATACAGGGGTTTAGGATGACCCTGAGACTGATACAGGAATATAGGATGACCCTGAGACTGATACAGGGATATAGGATGACCCTGAGACTGATACAGGGATATAGGATGACCCTGAGACTGATACAGGGATATAGGATGACCCTGAGACTGATACAGGGATATAGGATGACCCTGAGACTGATACAGTGTATAGGATGACCCTGAGACTGATACAGGGATATAGGATGACCCTGATTCTGATACAGGGATATAGGATGACCCTGAGACTGATCTTCCCTTATACTATAGTAGTTATATCCTGTCTCCACATTCATTACTTCCAATCATTGGCCTTCATCTTATCCCATCCTCCCTGTGTGTGTGTGTGTGTGTGTGTGTGTGTGTGTGTGTGTGTGTGTGTGTGTGTGTGTGTGTGTGTGTGTGTGTGTGTGTGTGTGTGTGTGTGTGTGTGTGTGTGTGTGTGTGTGTGTGTGTGTGTGTGTGTGTGTGTGTGTGTGTGTGTGTGTGGTGTGGGTCATTGAGGTAGAGGAGAGGGTCATTGAGGTGGAGGAGAGGGTCATTGAGGTGGAGGAGAGGGTCATTGAGGTTGAGGTGGAGGAGAGGGTCATTGAGGTAGAGGAGAGGGTCATTGAGGTGGAGGAGAGGGTCATTGAGGTGGAGGAGAGGGTCATTGAGGTGGAGGAGAGGGTCATTGAGGTGGAGGAGAGGGTCATTGAGGTGGAGGAGAGGATCATTGAGGTGGAGGAGAGGCTAGCCACTGACCCCTCTCCTCTGTCCAGCCCCTGACCCCCTCTCCTCTATCCAGTCCCTGACCCCCTCTCCTCTATCCAGCCCCTGACCCCCTCTCCTCTATCCAGCCCCTAACCCCTCTCCTTTATCCAGCCCCTAACCCCCTCTCCTCTATCCAGCCCCTGACCACCTCTCCTCTATCCAGCCCCTAACCCCTTCTCCTCTATCCAGTCCCTGACCCCCTCTCCTCTGTCCAGACCGCCTCTCCTCTATCCAGCCCCTGACCCCCTCTCCTCTATCCAGCCCCTAACCCCTCTCCTCTATCCAGCCCCTAACCCCCTCTCCTCTATCCAGCCCCTGACCCCCTCTTCTCTATCCAGCCCCTAACCCCCTCTCCTCTGTCCAGACCCCCTCTCCTCTGTCCAGCCCCTGACCCCCTCTCCTCTATCCACTCCCTGACCCCCTCTCCTCTGTCCAGACCCCCTCTATCCAGCCCCTGACCCCCTCTCCTCTGTCCAGACCCCCTCTATCCAGCCCCTGACCCCCTCTCCTCTGTCCAGACCCCCTCTATCCAGCTCCTGACCCCCTCTCCTCTGTCCAGACCCCCTCTATCCAGCCCCTGACCCCTCTCCTCTGTCCAGACCCCCTCTATCCAGCCCCTGACATCCTCTAGTGTTATGATGGAGTGTGGACGCTCTAATTAAACATTGACAGTGTTATTAATTTGACGAGGCGGTGTGTGTGTGTGTGTGTGTGTGTGTGTGTGTGTGTGTGTGTGTGTGTGTGTGTGTGTGTGTGTGTGTGTGTGTGTGTGTGTGTGTGTGTGTGTGTGTGTGTGTGTGTGTGTGTGTGTGTGTGTGTGTGTGTGTGTGTGTGTGTTTTATTAATTTGGGCAGTGAGGTGTGCGCTCAGTCAAAATGGCACCTCTAATTATGTTCCCTGGGATTAGCTGATAGATTTCTGCTGCAGACATACTTTCTCCCTCCCTCCCTCCCTCCCTCCCTCCCTCCCTCCCTCCCTCCCTCCCTCCCTCCCTCCCTCTCATATCGTCTGGTCTGTGAGTACCTTGATGGACAATAGGCTGCAGGGCAGGCAGACATGAAGACTAGTGACAGAGCAAGAGAGAACAGAGGGTTTAAAAGAACACCAGCCACAGGGTGTTCTCTACGGATGGCCATGCTTTCCTCCTGGTTACCCCAACCTCGGCCTGCAGCTCCGCCCCACCCCCCAGCAGCTACTCCCCCAAGCCTCCCCAGCTTCTCCTTTACCCAAATCCAGATAGCGGATGTTCTGAAAGAGCTGCAAAACCTGGACCCCTACAAATCAGCTGGGCTAGACAGTCTGGACCCTCTCTTCCTAAAATGTTCCGCCATTGTTGCAATGTTGAATGCTGCCCCGGTCATCCCCTCTTCAAAGGGGTGACACTCTAGACCCAAACTGTTACAGACCTATATCCATCCTGCCCTGCCTCTCTAAGGTCTTCGAAAGCCAAGTTAACAAACAGATCACCGACCATTTCGAATCCCACCGTACCTTCTCCGCTGTGCAATCTGGTTTCAGAGCTGGTCATGGGTGCACCTCAGCCACGCTCAAGGTCCTAAACGATATCATAACCGCCATTGACTGGTTCACCAACTACTTCTCAGATAAGAGTTTAGTGTGTCAAATCGGAGGGCCTGTTGTCCGGACCTCTGGCAGTCTCTATGGGGGTGCCACAGGGTTCAATTCTCGGGCCGACTCTCTTCTCTGTATACATCAATGAGGTCGCTGTTGCTGCTGGTGAGTCTCTGATCCACCTCTACGCAGACGACACCATTCTGTATACTTCTGGCCCTTCTTTGGACACTGTGTTAAAAAAACTCCAAACGAGCTTCAATACCATACAATACTCCTCCAATTGCTCTTAAATTCAAGTAAAACCAAATGCATTCTCTTCAACCGATTGCTGCCCACACCCGCCTGCCTGACTAGCAACACTACTGTGGACGGCTCTGACTTAGTGGACAACTACAAATACCTAGGTGTCTTGTTAGACTGTAAACTCTCCTTCCAGACTCACATTAAGCATCTCCAATCCAAAATTAAATCTAGAATCGGTTTCCTATTTCGCAACAAAGCATCCTTCACTCATGCTGCCAAACATACCCTCGTAAAACTGACCATCCTATTGATCCTCGACATCCGTTTTGTCACCAAAGCTCCATATTCTACCCACCACTGCGACCTGTATGATCTTGTTGGTTGACCCTCGCTACATATTCGTCGCCAAACCCACTGGCTCCAGGTCATCTACAAGTCTATGCTAGGTAAAGCCCCACCTTATCTCAGCTCACTGGTCACCAAAGCAACAAACACCCACTCGTAGCACGCGCTCCAGCAGGTATATCTCACTGGTCATCCCCAAAGCCAATTCCTCCTTTGGCCGCCTTTCCTTCCAGTTCTCTGCTGCCAATGACTGGAACAAACTACAACAATCACTGGAGCTGGAGTCTTATATCTCCTCACTAACTTTAAGCATCAGCTGTCAGAGCAGCTCACAGATCACTGCACCTGTTTACAGCCCATCTGTAAATAGCCCATCCAACTACCTACCTTCCTCATCCCCATATTGTTTTTATTGACTTTGCTGGTCTTTTTCACACCAGTATCTCTACTTACACACCATCATCTGCTCATCTATCACCCCAGTGTTAATCTGCTAATTTGTAATTACTTCGCTACTATGGCCTATTCATTGCCTAACCTCCTTACTCCATTTGCTACAGGAACCAGAGATTAATCAGAATTTAATGTTCATTTATCTACCGTAAGTCGCCTCCGTCGTTTTAGAGAATTTGTTAGTAGTACGTCCAACCGACCAACGTGTAAGAGGGTGGGAGAGAGAGAGAGAGAGAGAGAGAGGTGTGTGTTTATATCTGAGGGGGAGCAGAGAGAGAGAGAGAGAGAGGGGTGTGTGTTTAAATCTGAGGGGAGCAGAGAGAGAGAGAGAGAGAGGGGTGTGTGTTTATATCTGAGGGGGAGCAGAGAGAGAGAGAGGTGTGTGTTTATATCTGAGGGGGAGCAGAGAGAGGGAGAGAAAGAGGTGTGTGTTTATATCTGAGGGGGAGCAGAGAGAGAGAGAGAGAGAGAGGTGTGTGTTTATATCTGAGGGGGAGCAGAGAGGGAGAGAGAGAGAGGTGTGTGTTTATATCTGAGGGGGAGCAGAGAGAGAGAGAGAGAGAGGGGTGTGTGTTTATATCTGAGGGGGAGCAGAGAGAGAGAGAGAGAGAGAGAGAGGGGTGTGTGTTTATATCTGAGGGGGAGCAGAGAGAGAGAGAGGTGTGTTTATATCTGAGGGGGAGCAGAAGTAGAGAGAGAGAGGTGTGTGTTTATATCTGAGGGGAGCAGAGAGAGAGAGAGAGAGGTGTGTGTTTATCTGAGGGGAGCAGAGAGAGAGAGAGAGAGGTGTGTGTTTATCTGAGGGGGAGCAGAGGAGAGAGAGAGAGGTGTGTGTTTATCTGAGGGGGAGGTGTGTGTTTATATCTGAGGGGGAGAGAGAGAGAGAGAGAGGTGTGTGTTTATATCTGAGGGGAGGTGTGTGTTTATCAGAGCAGAGAGAGAGAGAGAGGAGAGAGAGGTGTGTTTATATCTGAGGGGAGCAGAGAGAGAGAGAGAGAGAGAGGTGTGTGTTTATATCTGAGGGGGAGCAGAGAGAGAGAGAGAGAGAGAGGGAGAGAGAGAGAGGGAGAGAGAGGTCTGGGAGAGAGAGAGAGGGAGAGAGAGAGGGTGGGTGGGAGAGAGAGAGAGAGGTCTGGGAGAGAGAGGGAGAGAGAGAGGAGGGTGGGAGAGAGGGAGAGAGAGAGGAGTGTGGGAGAGAGAGAGAGAGAGAGAGGAGTGTGGGAGAGAGAGAGAGATCGTTGGACTGCTTGGTCTGTCCACCAGAGTCAAGTCCCCCTGGAACTCTTTATCCCTTAGAACTGAATGCAGAGCAGAGCATTTGAAAAGGCACACACCTGTCTATATAAGGTTCCACAGTTGACAGTGCATCTCAGAGCAAAAACCAAGCCATGAGGTCGAAGGAATTGTCCGTAGAGCTCAGAGACAGGATTGTGTTGAGGCACAGATCTTGGGAAGGGTACCAAAAATGTAAGGTCCCCAAGAACACAGTTGCCTCCATCTTTCTTAAATGGAATAAGTTTCAAACCACCAATACTCTTCCTAGAGCTGGCCGCCCGGCGGAACTGACCAGGGGAGCAGGGCCTTGGTCAGGGACGAGAACAAGAAACCGATGGTCATTTTGACAGAGTTCCTCTGTGGAGATGGGAGAACATTCTAGAAGGACAACCATCTCTGCAGCACTCCACCAATCAGGCCTTTATGGTCGAGTGGCCAGATGGAAGCCAATCCTCAGTAAAAGGCATATGACAGCCCGCTGAGTTTGCCAAAAGGCACCTAAAGACTCTCAGACCATGAGAAACAAAATTCTCTGGTCTGATGAAACCAGGTTTGAACTCTTTGGCCTGAATGCCAAGTGTCACGACTGGAGGAAACCTGGCACCATCCCTATGGTGAAGCATGGTGGTGGCTGCATCATGCTGTGGGGATGTTTTTCAGCGGCAGGGACTGGGACACTAGTCAGGATAGAGGGAAAGATGAACAGAGCAAAGTACAGAGAGATCCTTGATGAAAACCTGTTCCAGAGCCCTCAGGACCTCAGACTGGGGCGAAGGTTCACCTTCCAACAGGACAACGACCCTAAGAACACAGCCAAGAAAACACAGGAGTGGCTTTGGGATAAGTCTCTGAATGCCTTTGAGTGGTCCAGCCAGAGCCTGGACTTGAACCTGATTGAACATCTCTGGAGAGACCTGAAAATAGCTGAGCAGCGACGCTCCCCATCCAACCTGACAGAGCTGGAGAGGATCTGCAGAGAAGAATGGGAGAAACTCCCCATATACAGGTGTACCAAGCTTGTATTGTATTTGCTACAAAAGGTGCTTCAATAAAGTACTGAATAAAGGGTCTGTAGATGGAGACCTCCTTCCATTACTGTGCATTACATCAGTGCTTTAAGGATTTTAAGGATATTAAAAGCGTACAGCTCTGTTTCGTCATGTTTTACCCCCCATTTCATACAGCTCTGTTTCGTCATGTTTTACCCCCCATTTCACACAGCTCTGTTTAGTCATGTTTTACCCCCCATTTCACACAGCTCTGTTTAGTCATGTTTTACCCCCCATTTCACACAGCTCTGTTTAGTCATGTTTTACCCCCCATTTCACACAGCTCTGTTTAGTCATGTTTTACCCCCCATTTCATACAGTCGGCTATTGGTTCTAAGTTTCACTGCGTAGGGATTTGATGTTTATTATTTGATTTAACAAATAAGACATTCTGAGACCTAGGTCTCTTTTACAAATGCAATCTGTATAATACAACATAAATATATACATTATATATACATTATACCCAATGTATATATGTATATATACTTATACCCAATATATATATAATGTATATATATATACATTATACCCAATATATATATATATATAATGTATATATATATATACATTATACCCAATATATATATATATAATGTATATATATATATACATTATACCCAATATATATATATATATATATATATATATATATATATAAAATATATATATACATTATAAATATATATATATATATATATATATATACATTATACCCAATATATATATATAATGTATATATATATATACATTATACAATATAATATATATATATAATGTATATATATATATACATTATACCCAATATATATATATATATGTATATATATATATATACATTATACCAATATATATATATATATATATATAATGTATATATATATATATATACATTATACCCAATATATATATATATAATGTATATATATATATATATACATTATACCCAATAAATATATATATATACATTATACCCAATTATACCCAATATATATATATATACATTACATCCAATAAATATATATATATACATTATACCCAATAAATATATATATATACATTATACCCAATTATACCCAATATATATATATACATTACATCCAATAAATATATATATATACATTATACCCAATAAATATATATATATATACATTATACCCAATTATACCCAATATATATATATACATTACATCCAATAAATATATATATATATACATTATACCCAATAAATATATATATATACATTATACCCAATTATACCCAATATATATATATACATTACATCCAATAAATATATATATATACATTATACCCAATAAATATATATATATACATTATACCCAATTATACCCAATATATATATATACATTACATCCAATAAATATATATATATACATTATACCCAATAAATATATATATATACATTATACCCAATTATACCCAATATATATATATACACACATTAAAATACAAAAACACAGTTTTGGGAAGAACAAATAAAACATCTCAAATCAACCAGATTTTTTTTTTTTTACATTCGTCACAAATAACAGAACCAGAACATCAGCTACATAGTCCCCCATCAATACTCTAAACCGTCCGAACAGAACCAGAACATCAGCTACATAGTCCCCCATCAATACTCTAAACCGTCCGAACAGAACCAGAACATCAGCTACATAGTCCCCCATCAATACTCTAAACCGTCCGAACAGAACCAGAACATCAGCTACATAGTCCCCATCAATACTCTAAACCGTCCGAACAGAACCAGAACATCAGCTACATAGTCCCCCATCAATACTCTAAACCGTCCGAACAGAACCAGAACATCAGCTACATAGTCCCCCATCAATACTCTAAACCGCCCGAACAGAACCAGAACATCAGCTACATAGTCCCCCATCAATACTCTAAACCGCCCGAACAGAACCAGAACATCAGCTACATAGTCCCCCATCAATACTCTAAACCGCCCGAACAGAACCAGAACATCAGCTACATAGTCCCCCATCAATACTCTAAACCGCCCGAACAGAACCAGAACATCAGCTACATAGTCCCCCATCAATACTCTAAACCGCCCGAACAGAACCAGAACATCAGCTACATAGTCCCCCATCAATACTCTAAACCGTCCGAACAGAACCAGAACATCAGCTACATAGTCCCCCATCAATACTCTAAACCGTCCGAACAGAACCAGAACATCAGCTACATAGTCCCCCATCAATACTCTAAACCGTCCGAACAGAACCAGAACATCAGCTACATAGTCCCCATCAATACTCTAAACCGTCCGAACAGAACCAGAACATCAGCTACATAGTCCCCATCAATACTCTAAACCGTCCGAACAGAACCAGAACATCAGCTACATAGTCCCCATCAATACTCTAAACCGTCCGAACAGAACCAGAACATCAGCTACATAGTCCCCATCAATACTCTAAACCGCCCGAACAGAACCAGAACATCAATACTCTAGTCGAACCCAGAACATCAATACTCTAAACCGTCCAAACAGAACCAGAACATCAGCTACATAGTCCCCCATCAATACTCTAAACCGCCCGAACAGAACCAGAACATCAATAGTCTAAAGCCCGAACCCAGAACATCAATACTCTAAACCGTCCGAACAGAACCAGAACATCAATAGTCCCCCATCAATACTCTAAACCGTCCGAACAGAACCAGAACATCAAGATGAAATGTAGAATTTTCCCCCATCAATACGATGCATTAAAACTAAAAACAGATCTACTCAGCTCGGTGGAGTCCCCGATCAAACCTAAAGTTAACCAATCCAGAACTGGTTAGGCAACTCATCAATAACCAATCCTGTGAACTGGTTAGCAACTCAAGAGTTAACCAATCCTGTGAACTGGTTAGGCAACTCAACAGAACCAGAACATCAACTGGTTAGGCAACTCAAGAGTTAACCAATCCTGTGAACAGGCAACTCAGTTAACCAATCCTGTGAACTGGTTAGGCAACTCAATAGTTAACCAATCCTGTGAACTGGAACCAGAACTCAAGAGTTAACCAATCCTGTGAACTGGTTAGGCAACAGAACCAGAACAATCAGTGAACTGGTTAGGCAACTCAAGAGTTAACCAATCCTGTGAACTGGTTAGGCAACTCAAGAGTCTGAACCGCCCGAACAGAACCAGAAGAAACCGTAACCAATCCTGTGAACTGGTTAGGCAACTCAAGAGTTAACCAATCCTGTGAACTGGTTAGGCAACTCAAGAGTTAACCAATCCTGTGAACTGGTTAGTCCCAACTCAATAGTTAACCAATGAACAGAACCAGAACTGGTTAGCAACCATCAATTAACCAATCCTGTGAACTGAACCAGCAACTCAAGAGTTAACCAATCCTGTGAACTGGTTAGGCAACTCAAGAGTTAACCAATCCTGTGAACTGGTTAGGCAACTCAAGAGTTAACCAATCCTGTGAACTGGTTAGGCAACTCAAGAGTTAACCAATCCTGTGAACTGGTTAGGCAACTCAAGAGTTAACCAATCCTGTGAACTGGTTAGGCAACTCAAGAGTTAACCAATCCTGTGAACTGGTTAGGCAACTCAAGAGTTAACCAATCCTGTGAGCGGGTTAGGCAACATCAAGAGTTAACCAATCCTGTGAGCGGGTTAGGCAACTCAAGAGTTAACCAATCCTGTGAGCGGGTTAGGCAACATCAAGAGTTAACCAATCCTGTGAGCGGGTTAGGCAACATCAAGAGTTAACCAATCCTGTGAGCTGGTTAGGAACCCCAAGAGTTAACCAATCCTGTGAGCGGGTTAGGCAACATCAAGAGTTAACCAATCCTGTGAGCTGGTTAGGAACCCCAAGAGTTAACCAATCCTGTGAGCGGGTTAGGCAACATCAAGAGTTAACCAATCCTGTGAGCTGGTTAGGCGACATCAAGAGTTAACCAATCCTGTGAGCTGGTTAGGCGACATCGAAGGTTTAACCAATCCTGTGAGCGGGTTAGGCAACTCAGGTGTCTGTACTTCAACAGCAAAGTTAGATAAGAGGGAAGTTTATGAAGAGTGGCCTTGTAAACAGAAAGGGACAAATGCAGAGATCTGTGAGTCTTTAGCGAAGTCCAGCCAACCTTTTGATACAGGATACAGTGATGAGGATCAAAACTGTCCCCTTTAACAAAACGAAGGGCATTATGGGAGATGGCAGCCAAAGGTTTAAGAGTAGTAGCAGCTGCACTTTGATAAATAACATCACCATAATCAACAACGGATCAAAAGGTTGACCGAATAATCTGCTTCCTGCTGCTCAGAGAAAGACACCATCTGTTTCTGTAGAGAAAGACACCATCTGTTTCTGTAGAGAAAGACACCATCTGTTTCTGTAGAGAAAGACACCATCTGTTTCTGTGCCATCTGTTTCTGTAGAGAAAGACACCATCTGTTTCTGTAGAGAAAGACACCATCTGTTTCTGTAGAGAAAGACACCATCTGTTTCTGTAGAGAAAGACACCATCTGTTTCTGTAGAGAAAGACACCATCTGTTTCTGTAGAGAAAGACACCATCTGTTTCTGTAGAAAAAGACACCATCTGTTTCTGTAGAGAAAGACACCATCTGTTTCTGTAGAGAAAGACACCATCTGTTTCTGTAGAGAAAGACACCATCTGTTTCTGTAGAGAAAGACACCATCTGTTTCTGTAGAGAAAGACACCATCTGTTTCTGTAGAGAAAGACACCATCTGTTTCTGTAGAGAAAGACACCATCTGTTTCTAGAGAAAGACACCATCTGTTTCTGTAGAGAAAGACACCATCTGTTTCTGTAGAGAAAGACACCATCTGTTTCTGTAGAGAAAGACACCATCTGTTTCTGTAGAGAAAGACACCATCTGTTTCTGTAGAGAAAGACAACTTTACATTTTATGGCTTCTTAGCCAGCTCATCTATATGCTTTATAAACGTCAAATTATATCAATCCGAACGCCTGATTGGGGAACGCGTTCTATTGGAGAACCATCTAATGACGGAACATGTAGTCCATTCTTACGATAGGTAGAAGAAAAACCACATGTATTTAGTTTAAGTACCCGTTTTAAATCAGAGATTCCTGCCTTGCTATAAAATATGAACTCTACATGGTAGAAAATAGTGCAAATAAAGAAAAACTGTCGAATGAGTTAGTGTCCAAATTGTTTGACTGGTTCTGTATATAAAATTAGAAATGTCCCTTGTTTATTTTTATTTAAAAAATAAATAATTTGTTATAATTGACATAAACCATTATTTTACAGGAAAACATTTAAATGAGAGATTATTACTGTAATTTTACAATCATTTGTTCATTATTCAGGGAAGGGCATTACTGTAACATTTATTGTGAATTTTCTGTAAAATGACGTGTTTTACAGTGTGTTTTACAGTGTGTTTTTACAGTGTGTTTTACAGTGTTTTACAGTATATTTTACAGTGTTTTACAGTATATTTTACAGTGTGTTTTACAGTGTGTTTTACAGTGAGTTTTACAGTGAGTTTTACAGTGTTTTACAGTATATTTTACAGTGTGTTTTACAGTGAGTTTTACAGTGCGTTTTACAGTGTATTTTACAGTGTATTTTACAGTGTGTTTTACACTGTGTTTTACACTGTGTTTTACAGTGTGTTTTTACAGTGTAGACTCTAGACTCTAGAGTCTAGAGGTATAGGCTCCTCCAGAGAGGGAAGCATTGGGATGGCAGATTGAAATTTGACAGTTGGTGCTGGACCTCTGTGCTGGTACAAGGGTGGTACCTAACAAACATTACTATGGAGAGAGAGAGAGTGTGTGTGTGTGTGTGTGTGTGTGTGTGTGTGTGTGTGTGTGTGTGTGTGTGTGTGTGTGTGTGTGTGTGTGTGTGTGTGTGTGTGTGTGTGTGTGTGTGTGTGTGTGTGGGTGTGCGGGTGTGTGGGTGGGTGGGTGGGTGCGTGCGTGCGTGCGTGCGTGTGTGTCGGTGTGTCGTGTGTGTGTGTGTGTGTGTCTTGAGTAAATGTTTCTGGACTCGAGTGTGAGGATAGTTTCTGGTTGTAGTTTTGTAGTTAACTTCTGTCTCCTCTCTCTCTCCTGGATGGCAGGCTCCTTGTTTGTTTGTTGTGTCTCCCTGGCGTGTCACACACACACACACACACACACACACACACACACACACACACACACACACACACACACACACACACACACACACACACACACACACACACACACACACACACACTGGGTCCCTTCCCATCGCTGGGTCCCTTCCCAGCACCTCATCGCTCAGGAATGCCGGCAGAGCCCTTAACGAGGTTTAAACTAGACATTAATTTAATCCCTTCTGTGGAGCCTTGCTTCTTTATTAATTAATTCATACGTTCGTCCTTCATCAAGTTGTTGTTAAACTCCCAGCTTGCTGGTGGGCTCACAGCGTGACTTTAATGAGGAGGAAACTGTAACAGAGGAAAACAGCTTTTTTTTTAGGTTTATTTGGTTTGTTGGGGAGAAAAATAGCTCAAGTTGAATTTTATCTTGTTGTGTGTTAACAGGCTGTGACCTTTATAATTCTAGGAGGGTCTGAGATAGAACAGCTGTGAACACTTTCCTTTTTGGGCTGTGGGTGGGTGGACCCTTGGTACTTCCAGCAACGAGGCCTGTTTTCTGTGTCTGCAGCTCTGCTGTGATGGCAGAATGACTGTGTTAAAACAAAACCATTTTAAACCGTTATTTAAACCCTAACCCAGACGACACTACCCCGACCAAACCCTACACTACCCCGACCAAACCCTACACTACCCCGACCAAACCCTAACCCAGACGACACTACCCCGACCAAACCCTAACCCAGACGTCACTACCCCGACCAAACCCTAACCCAGACGACACTACCCCGGCCAAACCCTACACTACCCCGACCAAACCCTAACCCAGACGACACTACCCCGACCAAACCCTAACCCAGACGACACTACCCCGACCAAACCCTAACCCAGACGACACTACCCCGACCAAACCCTAACCCAGACGACACTACCCCGGCCAAACCCTAACCCAGACGACACTACCCCGACCAAACCCTAACCCAGACGACACTACCCCGGCCAAACCCTACACTACCCCGGCCAAATCCTACCCCAGACGACACTACCCCGGCCAAACCCTAACCCAGGCGACACTACCCCGACCAAACCCTAACCCAGACGACACTACCCCGACCAAACCCTAACCCAGACGACACTACC
>NW_025747656.1:27500-49614 GCF_021184085.1 Oncorhynchus gorbuscha
TACCGGCCACCCTAGATCCACTTCAGTTAGCATACCGCCCCAACGGGTCCAACTCTAAACCCTAACCCTGCTCTCTGTCTGCTACAGTAGTGTGGATCGTATCCAGCAGCTGAGGAGAGAGTACCAGCAGGTCTGCAGAGAGGGACCAGCGCCAGTCTATGAAGAGATAGAGACCAGACAAAGAGGACCTGAGTACAACCAACACAAGGTGAGTGACTCATAACCAACACAAGGTGAGTGACTCATAACCAACACAAGGTGAGTGACTCATAACCAACACAAGGTGAGTGACTCATAACCAACACAAGGTGAGTGACTCATAACCAATACAAGGTGAGTAGCATTGTGACTCATAACCAACACAAGGTGAGTGACTCATAACCAACACAAAGTGGGTAGCATTGTGACTCATAACCAACACAAAGTGGGTAGCATTGTGACTCATAACCAACACAAGGTGAGTGACTCATACCCAACACAAAGTGGGTAGCATTGTGACTCATAACCAACACAAGGTGAGTGACTCATAACCAACACAAGGTGAATAGCATTGTGACTCATAACCAACACAAAGTGGGTAGCATTGTGACTCATAACCAACACAAGGTGAGTGACTCATAACCAACACAAGGTGAATAGCATTGTGACTCAGAACCAACACAAGGTGAATAGCATTGTGACTCATAACCAACACAAAGTGAGTGACTCATAACCAACACAAGGTGAGTGACTCATAACCAACACAAGGTGGGTATCATTGTGACTCATAACCAACACAAGGTGGGTATCATTGTGACTCATAACCAACACAAAGTGAGTAGCATTGTGACTCATAACCAACACAAGGTGAGTGACTCATAACCAACACAAGGTGAGTGACTCATAACCAACACAAGGTGAGTGACTCATAACCAACACAAGGTGAGTAGCATTGTGACTCATAACCAACACAAAGTGGGTAGCATTGTGACTCATAACCAACACAAAGTGGGTGTCCGTGTCGTCGTTCAGCTGCGACTCGGTGAAACATAAGATATTACAGTTTTTAATGTCCCGTTGGTAGGATAGTTTCATTCGTAGATCATCCAGTTTATTCTCCAGTGATTGGCACGTTGGCCAATAGGACTAATGGTAGATGCGGGTTACCCACAAGGCACCCCGACCTCCTCACCCTGTGTTTCTGTCTTGGGCCTGGTCTCGGGGAAGTAGAATATCTTGGGCCTGGTCTCGGGGAAGTAGAATATCTTGGGCCTGGTCTCGGGGAAGTAGAATATCTTGGGCCTGGTCTCGGGGAAGTAGAATATCTTGGGCCTGGTCTCGGGGAAGTAGAATATCTTGGGCCTGGTCTCGGGGAAGTAGAATATCTTGGGCCTGGTCTCGGGGAAGTAGAATATCTTGGGCCTGGTCTCGGGGAAGTAGAATATCTTGTCAATAATCGCTGTTCTGATGTTCAGAATCTCTTTTCGGTCATAAGAGACGGGTTGCAGCAACATTATGTGCAAAACAAGTTACAAACGATGCGAAGAGACAAACTAAATAACGCAGTTGGTTAGGAGCCCTTAAAACGTCAGCCATCCCCTCTGGTGCCATTATCACTAATGGTGGACATATGGAAGCAGGTGGAGACAACAGACTGGGAGAGATTGAATACATCCGTAAACACTTCAGCCAGCTGGTCTGCACATGCTCTGAGGACAGATACAATACGTTTCTGGAAATAAAAAAGGAAACTGTAGCAATGGAGCTGATTCACTTGGAGCTGATTCATTCACTCTGAACAGTAGAAAAGGGAACAATACCTTGGAGCTGATTCACTTGGAACTGATTCATTCACTCTGAACAGTAGAAAATTGAACAATACCTTGGAGCTGATTCACTTGGAACTGATTCATTCACTCTGAACAGTAGAAAAGGGAACAATACCTTGGAGCTGATTCACTTGGAGCTGATTCACTTGGAGCTGATTCACTTGGAGCTGATTCACTTGGAGCTGATTCACTTGGAGCTGATTCATTCACTCTGAACAGTAGAAAAGGGAACAATACCTTGGAGCTGATTCACTTGGAGGTGATTCACTTGGAGCTGATTCACTTGGAGCTGATTCATTCACTCTGAACAGTAGAAAAGGGAACAATACCTTGGAGCTGATTCACTTGGAGGTGATTCACTTGGAGCTGATTCACTTGGAGCTGATTCACTTGGAGCTGATTCACTTGGAGCTGATTCACTTGGAACTGATTCATTCACTCTGAACAGTAGAAAAGGGAACAATACCTTGGAGCTGATTCACTTGGAGCTGATTCACTTGGAGCTGATTCACTTGGAGCTGATTCACTTGGAGCTGATTCACTTGGAGCTGATTCATTCACTCTGAACAGTAGAAAAGGGAACAATACCTTGGAGCTGATTCACTTGGAGGTGATTCACTTGGAGCTGATTCACTTGGAGCTGATTCACTTGGAGCTGATTCATTCACTCTGAACATTAGAAAAGGGAACAATACCTTGGAGCTGATTCACTTGGAGGTGATTCACTTGGAGCTGATTCACTTGGAGCTGATTCACTTGGAGCTGATTCACTTGGAGCTGATTCATTCACTCTGAACAGTAGACTTGAAGTGTAATTCTGAAAAGAACAGCAGCTGTGTTGTGAGTGGCTGTGTGAATGGCTTCCTTTGTTGCTAGGAGATGCTGAATGGTTATTTTGTTCCACAGGTTTTCAAGCTGCGGAGATGTACTGTGGCCCTTTGAGAGAGTTCAGTTCCCCTTGCGTCCCAAATGTGGCACCCTATTCCCTATATAGTGCACTAGTTTCGACCAGGGTCCGTATGGGCTATGTGGGAATTAGGGTGCCATTTGGGATGCATAAAAGGCGTCGGTTGTTAGAGGGTTTTGGGGAAAGGCCATTATCACTTTGATTGGTACATAAAACCAACAACACTTGAGATATAATTGAAGGAATGCACTACTTTAGGGTTCCATAGGGCTCTTGTCTAAATTAGTGCACTATGTAGGGAATAGTGAGCCATCTGAGAAGCTAACAGAGAGGGTAGGTAGGGTGACCATGGCTGGAGGGGGATTTATTTTTTAACTGTAATTTAGTGTGATAATCTGCCCTCTTGATCAGCGTCTCCTGATGAGATTAGAGGATAATTCATTTTCTGACTGATTTTCTGCTTAATTGACTTAAACAGCCTTTTCTGAGAAAGGAGGCAGGGCGGCAGGCAGGGAGGGATGGAGGCAGGGAGGGAGGGATGGAGGCAGGGAGGGAGGGATGGAGGCAGGCAGGGAGGGATAGAGGCAGGGAGGGATGGAGGCAGGGAGGCAGGCAGGGAGGGATGGAGGCAGGCAGGGAGGGATAGAGGCAGGGAGGGAGGCAGGCAGGGAGGCAGGCAGGGAGGGATGGAGGCAGGGAGGGATGGAGGCAGGGAGGCAGGCAGGGAGGGATGGAGGCAGGCAGGGAGGGAGGGATGGAGGCAGGGAGGCAGGCAGGGAGGGATGGAGGCAGGGAGGCAGGCAGGGAGGGATGGAGGGAGAGAGGGAGGGAGGGAGGGATGGAGAGAGGGAGGGAGGCAGGCAGGGAGGGATGGAGGCAGGGAGGTAGGGAGGGAGGGATGGAGGGAGAGAGAGAGGGAAGGAGGGAGGGAGGGATGGAGAGAGGGAGGGAGGCAGGCAGGGAGGGATGGAGGCAGGGAGGGAGGGATGGAGGCAGGCAGGGAGGGATAGGGAGGCAGGCAGGGAGGGATGGAGGCAGGGAGGCAGGCAGGGAGGGATGGAGGCCTCCTCCCTACCTCCTCCCTACCTCCCCCCTCCCTGCCTCCATCCTCACCTCCCTGCCTCCATCCCTCCCTGCCTCCATCCCTCCCTCCCTGCCTCCATCCTCCCTACCTCCCTCCCTACCTACCTACCTACCTACCTACCTACCTACCTACCTACCTACCTACCTACCTACCTACCTCTCTCCCTCCATCCCTCCCCTCCCTACCTACCTACCTACCTACCTACCTCCCTCCCTCCCTCTCCATCCCTCCCTCCCTCTCCCTCCATCCCTCCCTCCCTACCTCTCTCCCTCCATCCCTCCCTCCTCTCTCCCTCCATCCCTCCCTCCCTACATCTCTCCCTCCCTACCTCTCTCCCTCCATCCCTCACCTCCCTACCTACATTTACATTACATTTAAGTCATTTAGCAGACGCTCTTATCCAGAGCGACTTACAAATTGGTGCATTCACCTTATGACATCCAGTGGAACAGTCACTTTACAATAGTGCATCTAAATCTTAAAGGGGGGGGATGAGAAGGATTACTTATCCTATCCTAGGTATTCCTTAAAGAGGTGGGGTTTCAGGTGTCTCCGGAAGGTGGTGATTGACTCCGCTGTCCTGGCGTCGTGAGGGAGTTTGTTCCACCATTGGGGGGCCAGAGCAGCGAACAGTTTTGACTGGGCTGAGCGGGAGCTGTACTTCCTCAGTGGTACCTCCCTACTTCCCTCCATCCCTCCCTACCTCCCTCCTTACCTCTCTCCCTCCATCCCTCCCTCCCTCTATGGCTCTTTGTCCTTCCCTTTAACATGTAATACTAATGGCTTATCCACCAGGATGCCAGGCAGCTCTACCATGCCAGCCAGCTCCTTCATGCCAGCCAGCTCCTTCATGCCAACCAGCTCCTTCATGCCAGCCAGCTCCTCCATGCCAGCCAGCTCCTTCATGCCAGCCAGCTCCTTCATGCCAGCCAGCTCCTCCATGCCAGCCAGCTCCTTCATGCCAGCCAGCTCCTTCATGCCAGCCAGCTCCTCCATGCCAGCCAGCTCCTTCATGCCAGCCAGCTCCTCCATGCCAGCCAGCTCCTTCATGCCAGCCAGCTCCTCCATGCCAGCCAGCTCCTCCATGCCAGCCAGCTCCTCCATGCCAGCCAGCTCCTTCATGCCAGCCAGCTCCTCCATGCCAGCCAGCTCCTTCATGCCAGCCAGCTCCTTCATGCCAGCCAGCTCCTTCATGCCAGCCAGCTCCTTCATGCCAGCCAGCTCCTCCATGCCAGCCAGCTCCTCCATGCCAGCCAGCTCCTCCATGCCAACTCCAGATGATAATACATGTATGAGGTGTTGTTAGGACAATCCATAGGGGCGGCTAGTGCCTGTGTAGTTGACCAAGTGCTAAAACTTCCCAACCAGGAAATGACCAGTCAATACTGTGGTTAGCTGTAAACTGCCTCTCCGATCATAGCACAAGGGTTATGAGAGTATGGGTAGAGGTCATTTAGAGGTCGTTAGAGGCCCTGGACAATGACGTTTCTTCCTCTCTCCCCTGTGAATACATATAAGGAGGGACTGTTTAATCTCCGCCCAACAGGAAGTGGCTGTTTAATCTCCGCCCAACAGGAAGTGGCTGTTTAATCTCCGCCCAACAGGGAGGGGCTGTTTAATCTCCGCCCAACAGGGAGGGGCTGTTTAATCTCCGCCCAACAGGAAGTGGCTGTTTAATCTCCGCCCAACAGGAAGTGGCTGTTTAATCTCCGCCCAACAGGGAGGGGCTGTTTAATCTCCGCCCAACAGGAAGTGGCTGTTTAATCTCCGCCCAACAGGAAGTGGCTGTTTAATCTCCGCCCAACAGGGAGGGGCTGTTTAATCTCCGCCCAACAGGGAGGGGCTGTTTAATCTCCGCCCCACAGGGAGGGCCCCCTATTCCCTATATAGTGACCACAGCCTGCCCCCTATTCCCTCCACTCAGTCCTGAACACATCTGTCTGTCTGTCTCTCTGTCTGTCCTCTGTCTCTGTCTCTCTCCCTCCCCCCTCTCCTCTGTCTCAGTCCCTCTCCCTCCCCCCTCTCTCCCTCCCCCTCTCCTCTGTCTCAGTCCCTCTCCCTCTCTCCCTCCCCCTCTCCTCTGTCTGTCTCTCTCCCTCCCTCCCCCTCTCTCCCTCCCCCTCTCCTCTGTCTCAGTCCCTCTCCCTCTCTCCCTCCCCTCTCCTCTGTCTGTCTCTCTCCCTCCCTCCCCCTCTCTCCCTTCCCCTCTCCTCTGTCTCAGTCCACCCCCCTCTCCTCTGTCTGTCTCTCCCTCCCTCCCCCTCTCCTCTGTCTGTCTCTCTCCCTCCCTCCTCCTTGCTCCCTCCCCTCTCCTCTGTCTCAGTCCACCCCCTCTCCTCTGTCTGTCTCTCTCCCTCCCCCTCTCCTCTGTCTGTCTCTCTCCCTCCCTCCCCCTTGCTCCCTCCCCTCTCCTCTGTCTGTCTCTCCCTCCCTCCCCCTCTCCTCTGTCTCAGTCCCTCTCCCTCCCTCCCCCTCTCCCTCCCTCCTCCTCTCCTCTGTCTGTCTCTCCCTCCCTCCCCTCTCCTCTGTCTGTCTCTCCCTCCCTCCCCCTCTCCTCTGTCTCAGTCCCTCTCCCTCCCTCCCCCTCTCCCTCCCTCCCCTCTCCTCTGTCTGTCTCTCCCTCCCTCCCCCTCTCCTCTGTCTCAGTCCCTCTCCCTCCCTCCCCCTTTCCCTCCCTCCCCCTCTCCCTCCCTCCCCCTCTCCTCTGTCTGTCTCTCCCTCCCTCCCCCCTCTCCTCTGTCTCAGTCCCTCTCCCTCCCTCCCCCTCTCCCTCCCTCCTCCTTGCTCCCTCTCCTCTGTCTCAGTCCACCCCCCCTCTCCTCTGTCTGTCTCTCCCTCCCTCCCCCTCTCCTCTGTCTGTCTCTCCCTCCCTCCCCCTCTCCTCTGTCTCAGTCCCTCTCCCTCTCTCCCCCTCTCCCTCCCTCTCTCCCTCCCTCCCCCTCTCCTCTGTCTGTCTCTCCCTCCCTCCCCTCTCCTCTGTCTCAGTCCCTCTCCCTCCCTCCCCCTCTCCCTCCCTCCTCCTTGCTCCCTCCCCTCTCCTCTGTCTCAGTCCACCCCCTCTCCTCTGTCTGTCTCTCCCTCCCTCCCCCTCTCCTCTGTCTGTCTCTCCCTCCCTCCCCCTCTCCTCTGTCTCAGTCCCTCTCCCTCCCTCCCCCTCCCTCCCCCTCTCCTCTGTCTGTCTCTCCCTCCCTCCCCCTCTCCTCTGTCTCAGTCCCTCTCCCTCCCTCCCCCTCTCCCTCCCTCCCCCTCTCCCTCCCTCCCCCTCTCCTCTGTCTGTCTCTCCCTCCCTCCCCCTCTCCTCTGTCTCAGTCCCTCTCCCTCCCTCCCCCTCTCCCTCCCTCCTCCTTGCTCCCTCCCCTCTCCTCTGTCTCAGTCCACCCCCCTCTCCTCTGTCTGTCTCTCCCTCCCTCCCCCTCTCCTCTGTCTGTCTCTCCCTCCCCCTCTCCCTCCCTCCCCCTCTCCTCTGTCTGTCTCTCCCTCCCTCCCCCTCTCCTCTGTCTCAGTCCCTCTCCGCCCTCCCCTCTCCCTCCCTCCCTCCCTCCCCTCTCCTCTGTCTGTCTCTCCCTCCCTCCCCCTCTCCCTCCCTCCCCCTCTCCTCTGGCTGTCTCTCCCTCCCTCCCCCTATCCTCTGTCTCAGTCCCTCTCCCTCCCTCCCCCTCTCCCTCCCTCCCCTCTCCCTCCCTCCCCCTCTCCTCTGTCTGTCTCTCCCTCCCTCCCCCTCTCCTCTGTCTCAGTCCCTCTCCCTCCCTCCCCCTCTCCCTCCCTCCTCCTTGCTCCCTCCCCCTCTCCTCTGTCTCAGTCCACCCCCTCTCCTCTGTCTGTCTCTCCCTCCCTCCCCTCTCCTCTGTCTGTCTCTCCCCTCCCTCCCCCTCTCCTCTGTCTCAGTCCCTCTCCCTCCCTCCCCCTCTCCCTCCCTCCCCTCTCCTCTGTCTGTCTCTCCCTCCCTCCCCCTCTCCTCTGTCTCAGTCCCTCTCCCTCCCTCCCCCTCTCCCTCCCTCCCCCTCTCCCTCCCTCCCCCCTCTCCTCTGTCTGTCTCTCCCTCCCTCCCCCTCTCCCTCCCTCCCCCTCTCCTCTGTCTGTCTCTCCCTCCCTCCCCCTCTCCTCTGTCTCAGTCCCTCTCCCTCCCTCCCCCTCTCCCTCCCTCCCCCTCTCCCTCCCTCCCCTCTCCTCTGTCTCAGTCCCTCTCCCTCCCTCCCCTCTCCCTCCCTCCCCCTCTCCCTCCCTCCCCCTCTCCCTCCCTCCCCCTCTCCCTCCCTCCCCCTCTCCTCTGTCTGTCTCTCCCTCCCTCCCCTCTCCTCTGTCTCAGTCCCTCTCCCTCCCTCCCCCTCTCCCTCCCTCCTCCTTGCTCCCTCCCCTCTCCTCTGTCTCAGTCCACCCCCCTCTCCTCTGTCTGTCTCTCCCTCCCTCCCCTCTCCTCTGTCTGTCTCTCCCTCCCTCCCCTCTCCTCTGTCTCAGTCCCTCTCCCTCCCTCCCCCTCTCCCTCCCTCCCTCCCCTCTCCTCTGTCTGTCTCTCCCTCCCTCCCCCTCTCCTCTGTCTCAGTCCCTCTCCCTCCCTCCCCCTCTCCCTCCCTCCTCCTTGCTCCCTCCCCCTCTCCTCTGTCTCAGTCCACCCCCTCTCCTCTGTCTGTCTCTCTCCCTCCCTCCCCCTCTCTGCCTCCGTCTCTGTGCTTGTGATGTAATGACACGATTAACTGCTGTGAGCTCAAGTATGAGTGTCTGCTCGAGCCACTTCACACAGAGGTTGTTGTCAAACACCCCCCCCTCTCTCTCTCCCTCCCCCTCATCACCTCCTTCCTCGCAGGAACATGGAAAGCACCTTAATGATTTAGTTAGTGACTTTGAAACTCAATTGGCATTGATGTGTGGTGATAGGGCACAGAGTATAGTTCTACACAGGTCACCTTGTCCTTGGGACAGTAGTTAGGGGATATTTACGGACCTCAGAGGTCATTGCTAACCCCAGAAGGTATGTAGACTGGGACTGCTGTTTGTATCACTGAAATTCAAACCTCAACCATCATTGTCCCTTTCATATCTCTGACTTAACATTGTTTCAGTATGTATCTCTATGGGAGTTTCAGTATGTATCTCTATGGGAGTTTCAGTATGTATCTCTATGGGAGTTTCAGTATGTATCTCTATGGGAGTTTCAGTATGTATCTCTATGGGAGTTTCAGTATGTATCTCTATGGGAGTTTCAGTATGTATCTCTATGGGAGTTTCAGTATGTATCTCTATGGGAGTTTCAGTATGGATAACTATGGGAGTTTCAGTATGTATCTCTATGGGAGTTTCAGTATGTATCTCTATGGGAGTTTCAGTATGTATCTCTATGGGAGTTTCAGTATGTATCTCTATGGGAGTTTCAGTATGTATCTCTATGGGAGTTTCAGTATGGATAACTATGGGAGTTTCAGTATGTATCTCTATGGGAGTTTCAGTATGTATCTCTATGGGAGTTTCAGTATGTATCTCTATGGGAGTTTCAGTATGTATCTCTATGGGAGTTTCAGTATGCATCTCTATGGGAGTTTCAGTATGTATCTCTATGGGAGTTTCAGTATGTATCTCTATGGGAGTTTCAGTATGTATCTCTATGGGAGTTTCAGTATGTATCTCTATGGGAGTTTCAGTATGCATCTCTATGGGAGTTTCAGTATGCATCTCTATGGGAGTTTCAGTATGTATCTCTATGGGAGTTTCAGTATGTATCTCTATGGGAGTTTCAGTATGTATCTCTATGGGAGTTTCAGTATGTATCTCTATGGGAGTTTCAGTATGTATCTCTATGGGAGTTTCAGTATGCATCTCTATGGGAGTTTCAGTATGCATCTCTATGGGAGTTTCAGTATGTATCTCTATGGGAGTTTCAGTATGTATCTCTATGGGAGTTTCAGTATGTATCTCTATGGGAGTTTCAGTATGTATCTCTATGGGAGTTTCAGTATGTATAGCTATGGGAGTTTCAGTATGTATCTCTATGGGAGTTTCAGTATGTATCTCTATGGGAGTTTCAGTATGTATCTCTATGGGAGTTTCAGTATGTATCTCTATGGGAGTTTCAGTATGTATCTCTATGGGAGTTTCAGTATGCATCTCTATGGGAGTTTCAGTATGTATCTCTATGGGAGTTTCAGTATGTATCTCTATGGGAGTTTCAGTATGTATCTCTATGGGAGTTTCAGTATGCATCTCTATGGGAGTTTCAGTATGTATCTCTATGGGAGTTTCAGTATGTATCTCTATGGGAGTTTCAGTATGTATCTCTATGGGAGTTTCAGTATGTATCTCTATGGGAGTTTCAGTATGTATCTCTATGGGAGTTTCAGTATGTATCTCTATGGGAGTTTCAGTATGTATCTCTATGGGAGTTTCAGTATGTATCTCTATGGGAGTTTCAGTATGTATCTCTATGGGAGTTTCAGTATGTATCTCTATGGGAGTTTCAGTATGCATCTCTATGGGAGTTTCAGTATGTATCTCTATGGGAGTTTCAGTATGTATCTCTATGGGAGTTTCAGTATGTATCTCTATGGGAGTTTCAGTATGCATCTCTATGGGAGTTTCAGTATGTATCTCTATGGGAGTTTCAGTATGTATCTCTATGGGAGTTTCAGTATGTATCTCTATGGGAGTTTCAGTATGTATCTCTATGGGAGTTTCAGTATGCATCTCTATGGGAGTTTCAGTATGCATCTCTATGGGAGTTTCAGTATGCATCTCTATGGGAGTTTCAGTATGCATCTCTATGGGAGTTTCAGTATGTATCTCTATGGGAGTTTCAGTATGCATCTCTATGGGAGTTTCAGTATGTATCTCTATGGGAGTTTCAGTATGTATCTCTATGGGAGTTTCAGTATGTATCTCTATGGGAGTTTCAGTATGTATCTCTATGGGAGTTTCAGTATGTATCTCTATGGGAGTTTCAGTATGTATCTCTATGGGAGTTTCAGTATGTATCTCTATGGGAGTTTCAGTATGTATCTCTATGGGAGTTTCAGTATGCATCTCTATGGGAGTTTCAGTATGCATCTCTATGGGAGTTTCAGTATGTATCTCTATGGGAGTTTCAGTATGTATCTCTATGGGAGTTTCAGTATGCATCTCTATGGGAGTTTCAGTATGCATCTCTATGGGAGTTTCAGTATGTATAGCTATGGGAGTTTCAGTATGCATCTCTATGGGAGTTTCAGTATGTATCTCTATGGGAGTTTCAGTATGTATCTCTATGGGAGTTTCAGTATGCATCTCTATGGGAGTTTCAGTATGCATCTCTATGGGAGTTTCAGTATGTATCTCTATGGGAGTTTCAGTATGCATCTCTATGGGAGTTTCAGTATGTATCTCTATGGGAGTTTCAGTATGTATCTCTATGGGAGTTTCAGTATGTATCTCTATGGGAGTTTCAGTATGTATCTCTATGGGAGTTTCAGTATGTATCTCTATGGGAGTTTCAGTATGTATCTCTATGGGAGTTTCAGTATGTATCTCTATGGGAGTTTCAGTATGTATCTCTATGGGAGTTTCAGTATGCATCTCTATGGGAGTTTCAGTATGCATCTCTATGGGAGTTTCAGTATGTATCTCTATGGGAGTTTCAGTATGTATCTCTATGGGAGTTTCAGTATGCATCTCTATGGGAGTTTCAGTATGCATCTCTATGGGAGTTTCAGTATGTATCTCTATGGGAGTTTCAGTATGCATCTCTATGGGAGTTTCAGTATGTATCTCTATGGGAGTTTCAGTATGTATCTCTATGGGAGTTTCAGTATGCATCTCTATGGGAGTTTCAGTATGCATCTCTATGGGAGTTTCAGTATGTATCTCTATGGGAGTTTCAGTATGCATCTCTATGGGAGTTTCAGTATGTATCTCTATGGGAGTTTCAGTATGTATCTCTATGGGAGTTTCAGTATGTATCTCTATGGGAGTTTCAGTATGTATCTCTATGGGAGTTTCAGTATGTATCTCTATGGGAGTTTCAGTATGTATCTCTATGGGAGTTTCAGTATGTATAGCTATGGGAGTTTCAGTATGGATAACTATGGGAGTTTCAGTATGTATCTCTATGGGAGTTTCAGTATGTATCTCTATGGGAGTTTCAGTATGTATCTCTATGGGAGTTTCAGTATGTATCTCTATGGGAGTTTCAGTATGTATCTCTATGGGAGTTTCAGTATGTATCTCTATGGGAGTTTCAGTATGTATCTCTATGGGAGTTTCAGTATGCATCTCTATGGGAATTTCAGTATGCATCTCTATGGGAGTTTCAGTATGTATCTCTATGGGAGTTTCAGTATGCATCTCTATGGGAGTTTCAGTATGTATCTCTATGGGAGTTTCAGTATGTATAACTATGGGAGTTTCAGTATGTATAGCTATGGGAGTTTCAGTATGTATCTCTATGGGAGTTTCAGTATGCATCTCTATGGGAGTTTCAGTATGTATAGCTATGGGAGTTTCAGTATGTATCTCTATGGGAGTTTCAGTATGTATCTCTATGGGAGTTTCAGTATGCATCTCTATGGGAGTTTCAGTATGTATCTCTATGGGAGTTTCAGTATGTATCTCTATGGGAGTTTCAGTATGTATCTCTATGGGAGTTTCAGTATGTATCTCTATGGGAGTTTCAGTATGTATCTCTATGGGAGTTTCAGTATGTATCTCTATGGGAGTTTCAGTATGTATCTCTATGGGAGTTTCAGTATGTATCTCTATGGGAGTTTCAGTATGTATCTCTATGGGAGTTTCAGTATGTATCTCCATGGGAGTTTCAGTATGTATAGCTATGGGAGTTTCAGTATGGATAACTATGGGAGTTTCAGTATGTATCTCTATGGGAGTTTCAGTATGTATCTCTATGGAAGTTTCAGTATGTATCTCTATGGGAGTTTCAGTATGTATAGCTATGGGAGTTTCAGTATGTATCTCTATGGGAGTTTCAGTATGTATCTCTATGGGAGTTTCAGTATGTATAGCTATGGGAGTTTCAGTATGGATAACTATGGGAGTTTCAGTATGTATCTCTATGGGAGTTTCAGTATGTATCTCTATGGGAGTTTCAGTATGCATCTCTATGGGAGTTTCAGTATGTATCTCTATGGGAGTTTCAGTATGCATCTCTATGGGAGTTTCAGTATGTATCTCTATGGGAGTTTCAGTATGTATCTCTATGGGAGTTTCAGTATGTATCTCTATGGGAGTTTCAGTATGCATCTCTATGGGAGTTTCAGTATGTATCTCTATGGGAGTTTCAGTATGTATCTCTATGGGAGTTTCAGTATGTATCTCTATGGGAGTTTCAGTATGTATCTCTATGGGAGTTTCAGTATGCATCTCTATGGGAGTTTCAGTATGCATCTCTATGGGAGTTTCAGTATGCATCTCTATGGGAGTTTCAGTATGTATCTCTATGGGAGTTTCAGTATGCATCTCTATGGGAGTTTCAGTATGTATCTCTATGGGAGTTTCAGTATGTATCTCTATGGGAGTTTCAGTATGTATCTCTATGGGAGTTTCAGTATGTATCTCTATGGGAGTTTCAGTATGTATCTCTATGGGAGTTTCAGTATGTATCTCTATGGGAGTTTCAGTATGTATCTCTATGGGAGTTTCAGTATGTATCTCTATGGGAGTTTCAGTATGCATCTCTATGGGAGTTTCAGTATGCATCTCTATGGGAGTTTCAGTATGTATCTCTATGGGAGTTTCAGTATGTATCTCTATGGGAGTTTCAGTATGCATCTCTATGGGAGTTTCAGTATGCATCTCTATGGGAGTTTCAGTATGTATAGCTATGGGAGTTTCAGTATGCATCTCTATGGGAGTTTCAGTATGTATCTCTATGGGAGTTTCAGTATGTATCTCTATGGGAGTTTCAGTATGCATCTCTATGGGAGTTTCAGTATGCATCTCTATGGGAGTTTCAGTATGTATCTCTATGGGAGTTTCAGTATGCATCTCTATGGGAGTTTCAGTATGTATCTCTATGGGAGTTTCAGTATGTATCTCTATGGGAGTTTCAGTATGTATCTCTATGGGAGTTTCAGTATGTATCTCTATGGGAGTTTCAGTATGTATCTCTATGGGAGTTTCAGTATGTATCTCTATGGGAGTTTCAGTATGTATCTCTATGGGAGTTTCAGTATGTATCTCTATGGGAGTTTCAGTATGCATCTCTATGGGAGTTTCAGTATGCATCTCTATGGGAGTTTCAGTATGTATCTCTATGGGAGTTTCAGTATGTATCTCTATGGGAGTTTCAGTATGCATCTCTATGGGAGTTTCAGTATGCATCTCTATGGGAGTTTCAGTATGTATCTCTATGGGAGTTTCAGTATGCATCTCTATGGGAGTTTCAGTATGTATCTCTATGGGAGTTTCAGTATGTATCTCTATGGGAGTTTCAGTATGCATCTCTATGGGAGTTTCAGTATGCATCTCTATGGGAGTTTCAGTATGTATCTCTATGGGAGTTTCAGTATGCATCTCTATGGGAGTTTCAGTATGTATCTCTATGGGAGTTTCAGTATGTATCTCTATGGGAGTTTCAGTATGTATCTCTATGGGAGTTTCAGTATGTATCTCTATGGGAGTTTCAGTATGTATCTCTATGGGAGTTTCAGTATGTATCTCTATGGGAGTTTCAGTATGTATAGCTATGGGAGTTTCAGTATGGATAACTATGGGAGTTTCAGTATGTATCTCTATGGGAGTTTCAGTATGTATCTCTATGGGAGTTTCAGTATGTATCTCTATGGGAGTTTCAGTATGTATCTCTATGGGAGTTTCAGTATGTATCTCTATGGGAGTTTCAGTATGTATCTCTATGGGAGTTTCAGTATGTATCTCTATGGGAGTTTCAGTATGTATCTCTATGGGAGTTTCAGTATGCATCTCTATGGGAATTTCAGTATGCATCTCTATGGGAGTTTCAGTATGTATCTCTATGGGAGTTTCAGTATGCATCTCTATGGGAGTTTCAGTATGTATCTCTATGGGAGTTTCAGTATGTATAACTATGGGAGTTTCAGTATGTATAGCTATGGGAGTTTCAGTATGTATCTCTATGGGAGTTTCAGTATGCATCTCTATGGGAGTTTCAGTATGTATAGCTATGGGAGTTTCAGTATGTATCTCTATGGGAGTTTCAGTATGTATCTCTATGGGAGTTTCAGTATGAATCTCTATGGGAGTTTCAGTATGTATCTCTATGGGAGTTTCAGTATGTATCTCTATGGGAGTTTCAGTATGTATCTCTATGGGAGTTTCAGTATGTATCTCTATGGGAGTTTCAGTATGTATCTCTATGGGAGTTTCAGTATGTATCTCTATGGGAGTTTCAGTATGTATCTCTATGGGAGTTTCAGTATGTATCTCTATGGGAGTTTCAGTATGTATCTCTATGGGAGTTTCAGTATGTATCTCCATGGGAGTTTCAGTATGTATAGCTATGGGAGTTTCAGTATGGATAACTATGGGAGTTTCAGTATGTATCTCTATGGGAGTTTCAGTATGTATCTCTATGGAAGTTTCAGTATGTATCTCTATGGGAGTTTCAGTATGTATAGCTATGGGAGTTTCAGTATGTATCTCTATGGGAGTTTCAGTATGTATCTCTATGGGAGTTTCAGTATGTATAGCTATGGGAGTTTCAGTATGGATAACTATGGGAGTTTCAGTATGTATCTCTATGGGAGTTTCAGTATGTATCTCTATGGGAGTTTCAGTATGCATCTCTATGGGAGTTTCAGTATGTATCTCTATGGGAGTTTCAGTATGTATCTCCATGGGAGTTTCAGTATGTATCTCTATGGGAGTTTCAGTATGTATCTCTATGGGAGTTTCAGTATGTATCTCTATGGGAGTTTCAGTATGCATCTCTATGGGAGTTTCAGTATGTATCTCTATGGGAGTTTCAGTATGTATCTCTATGGGAGTTTCAGTATGTATCTCTATGGGAGTTTCAGTATGCCTCTCTATGGGAGTTTCAGTATGTATCTCTATGGGAGTTTCAGTATGTATCTCTATGGGAGTGGCTGTAGGATGTATGGGGCAATAGGAATTTCTATAGACAGACATTTCTGATTGATGTAGTGGAATATGCTGTTCTAGATAGATGGTTGTTCTGTAAATCATGTGTTTTGCTCAGCTTTTCCCTTCTGGACTAGGGAATAGAAGGATATAATGTTAGGTAGTGTAGCTAGAGGCAGGGCGTTCCTTCTACATGTATCCTTATTTGACAGGCAGTCTCCTAGCTAGATAAAATATGCTTCAATCCCAATCTGCTCTCCTCTCCTCCTCCCCCATGACCCTTCCATGTGATATGGTTCAATCCCAATCTGCTCTCTCTCCTCCTCCCCATGACCCTTCCATGTGATATGGTTCAATCCCAATCTGCTCTCCTTTCCTCCTCCCCCATGACCCTTCCATGTGATATGGTTCAATCCCAATCTGCTCTCCTCTCCTCCTCCCCCTGACCCTTCCATGTGATATGGTTCAATCCCAATCTGCTCTCCTCTCCTCCTCCCCCATGACCCTTCCATGTGATATGGTTCAATCCCAATCTGCTCTCCTCTCCTCCTCCCCCCTGACCCTTCCATGTGATATGGTTCAATCCCAATCTGCTCTCCTCTCCTCCTCCCCCATGACCCTTCCATGTGATATGGTTCAATCCCAATCTGCTCTCCTCTCCTCCTCCCCCTGACCCTTCCATGTGATATGGTTCAATCCCAATCTGCTCTCCTCTCCTCCTCCCCCTGACCCTTCCATGTGATATGGTTCAATCCCAATCTGCTCTCCTCTCCTCCTCCCCCATGACCCTTCCATGTGATATGGTTCAATCCCAATCTGCTCTCCTCTCCTCCTCCCCCTGACCCTTCCATGTGATATGGTTCAATCCCAATCTGCTCTCCTCTCCTCCTCTCCTCCTCCTCCTCCCCCTGACCCTTCCATGTGATATGGTTCAATCCCAATCTGCTCTCCTCCTCTCCTCCTCCCCCTGACCCTTCCATGTGATATGGTTCAATCCCAATCTGCTCTCCTCTCCTCCTCCCCCTGACCCTTCCATGTGATATGGTTCAATCCCAATCTGCTCTCCTCTCCTCCTCCCCCTGACCCTTCCATGTGATATGGTTCAATCCCAATCTGCTCTCCTCTCCTCCTCCCCTGACCCTTCCATGTGATATGGTTCAATCCCAATCTGCTCTCCTCTCCTCCTCCCCCATGACCCTTCCGTGTGATATGGTTCAATCCCAATCTGCTCTCCTCTCCTCCTCCCCCTGACCCTTCCATGTGATATGGTTCAATCCCAATCTGCTCTCCTCTCCTCCTCCCCTGACCCTTCCATGTGATATGGTTCAATCCCAATCTGCTCTCCTCTCCTCCTCCCCCATGACCCTTCCATGTGATATGGTTCAATCCCAATCTGCTCTCCTCTCCTCCTCCCCCTGACCCTTCCATGTGATATGGTTCAATCCCAATCTGCTCTCCTCTCCTCCTCTCCTCCTCTCCTCCTCCCCCTGACCCTTCCATGTGATATGGTTCAATCCCAATCTGCTCTCCTCTCCTCCTCCCCCCTGACCCTTCCATGTGATATGGTTCAATCCCAATCTGCTCTCCTCTCCTCCTCCCCCCCTGACCCTTCCATGTGATATGGTTCAATCCCAATCTGCTCTCCTCTCCTCCTCCCCTGACCCTTCCATGTGATATGGTTCAATCCCAATCTGCTCTCCTCTCCTCCTCCCCCTGACCCTTCCATGTGATATGGTTCAATCCCAATCTGCTCTCCTCTCCTCCTCCCCCTGACCCTTCCATGTGATATGGTTCAATCCCAATCTGCTCTCCTCTCCTCCTCCCCCATGACCCTTCCGTGTGATATGGTTCAATCCCAATCTGCTCTCTCTCCTCCTCCCCCTGACCCTTCCATGTGATATGGTTCAATCCCAATCTGCTCTCCTCTCCTCCTCCCCTGACCCTTCCATGTGATATGGTTCAATCCCAATCTGCTCTCCTCTCCTCCTCCCCCATGACCCTTCCATGTGATATGGTTCAATCCCAATCTGCTCTCCTCTCCTCCTCCCCCTGACCCTTCCATGTGATATGGTTCAATCCCAATCTGCTCTCCTCTCCTCCTCTCCTCCTCTCCTCCTCCCCCATGACCCTTCCATGTGATATGGTTCAATCCCAATCTGCTCTCCTCTCCTCCTCCCCCCTGACCCTTCCATGTGATATGGTTCAATCCCAATCTGCTCTCCTCTCCTCCTCCCCCTGACCCTTCCATGTGATATGGTTCAATCCCAATCTGCTCTCCTCTCCTCCTCCCCCTGACCCTTCCATGTGATATGGTTCAATCCCAATCTGCTCTCCTCTCCTCCTCCCCCTGACCCTTCCATGTGATATGGTTCAATCCCAATCTGCTCTCCTCTCCTCCTCCCCCTGACCCTTCCATGTGATATGGTTCAATCCCAATCTGCTCTCCTCTCCTCCTCCCCCCATGACCCTTCCATGTGATATGGTTCAATCCCAATCTGCTCTCCTCTCCTCCTCCCCCTGACCCTTCCATGTGATATGGTTCAATCCCAATCTGCTCTCCTCTCCTCCTCCCCCATGACCCTTCCATGTGATATGGTTCAATCCCAATCTGCTCTCCTCTCCTCCTCCCCCCTGACCCTTCCATGTGATATGGTTCAATCCCAATCTGCTCTCCTCTCCTCCTCCCCCATGACCCTTCCATGTGATATGGTTCAATCCCAATCTGCTCTCCTCTCCACCTCCCCCTGACCCTTCCATGTGATATGGTTCAATCCCAATCTGCTCTCCTCTCCTCCTCCCCCATGACCCTTCCGTGTGATATGGTTCAATCCCAATCTGCTCTCCTCTCCTCCTCCCCCCTGACCCTTCCATGTGATATGGTTCAATCCCAATCTGCTCTCCTCTCCTCCTCCCCCTGACCCTTCCATGTGATATGGTTCAATCCCAATCTGCTCTCCCTCTCCTCCTCCCCCATGACCCTTCCATGTGATATGGTTCAATCCCAATCTGCTCTCCTCTCCTCCTCCCCCTGACCCTTCCATGTGATATGGTTCAATCCCAATCTGCTCTCCTCTCCTCCTCTCCTCCTCTCCTCCTCCCCTGACCCTTCCATGTGATATGGTTCAATCCCAATCTGCTCTCCTCTCCTCCTCTCCTCCTCCCCCTGACCCTTCCATGTGATATGGTTCAATCCCAATCTGCTCTCCTCTCCTCCTCCCCCCTGACCCTTCCATGTGATATGGTTCAATCCCAATCTGCTCTCCTCTCCTCCTCCCCCCTGACCCTTCCATGTGATATGGTTCAATCCCAATCTGCTCTCCTCTCCTCCTCCCCCATGACCCTTCCGTGTGATATGGTTCAATCCCATTTACATTTACATTACATTTAAGTCATTTAGCAGACGCTCTTATCCAGAGCGACTTACAAATTGGTGCAATCACCTTATGACATCCAGTGGGACAGTCACTTAACAATAGTGCATCTAAAACTAGGGGGGGTGGGGTGAGAGGGATTACTTAACCTATCCTAGGTATTCCTTAAAGAGGTGGGGTTTCAGGTGTCTCCGGAAGGTGGTGATTGACTCCGCTGTCCTGGCGTCGTGAGGGAGTTTGTTCCACCATTGGGGGGCCAGGGCAGCGAACAGTTTTGACTGGGCTGAGCGGGAGCTGTACTTCCTCAGTGGTAGGGAGGCGAGCAGGCCAGAGGTGGATGAACGCAGTGCCCTTGTTTGGGTGTAGGGCCTGATCAGAGCCTGGAGGTACTGAGGTGCCGTTCCCCTCACAGCTCCGTAGGCAAGCACCATGGTCTTGTAGCGGATGCGAGCTTCAACTGGAAGCCAGTGGAGAGAACGGAGGAGCGGGGTGACGTGAGAGAACTTGGGAAGGTTGAACACCAGACGGGCTGCGGCGTTCTGGATGAGTTGAAGGGGTTTAATGGCACAGGCAGGGAGCCCAGCCAACAGCGAGTTGCAGTAATCCAGACGGGAGATGACAAGTGCCTGGATTAGGACCTGCGCCGCTTCCTGTGTGAGGCAGGGTCGTACTCTGCGGATGTTGTAGAGCATGAACCTACAGGAACGGGCCACCGCCTTGATGTTAGTTGAGAACGACAGGGTGTTGTCCAGGATCACGCCAAGGTTCTTGGCGCTCTGGGAGGAGGACACAATGGAGTTGTCAACCGTGATGGCGAGATCATGGAACGGGCAGTCCTTCCCCGGGAGGAAGAGCAGCTCCGTCTTGCCGAGGTTCAGCTTGAGGTGGTGATCCGTCATCCACACTGATATGTCTGCCAGACATGCAGAGATGCGATTCGCCACCTGGTCATCAGAAGGGGGAAAGGAGAAGATCAATTGTGTGTCGTCTGCATAGCAATGATAAGAGAGACCATGTGAGGTTATGACAGAGCCAAGTGACTTGGTGTATAGCGAGAATAGGAGAGGGCCAAGAACAGAGCCCTGGGGGACACCAGTGGTGAGAGCGCGTGGTGAGGGAGACAGATTCTCGCCACGCCACCTGGTAGGAGCGACCTGTCAGGTAGGACGCAATCCAAGCGTGGGCCGCGCCGAGAGATGCCCAACTCGGAGAGGGTGGAGAGGAGGATCTGATGGTTCACAGTATCGAAGGCAGCCGATAGATCTAGAAGGATGAGAGCAGAGGAGAGAGAGTTAGCTTTAGCAGTGCGGAGCGCCTCCGTGATACAGAGGAGAGCAGTCTCAGTTGAATGACTAGTCTTGAAACCTGACTGATTTGGATCAAGAAGGTCATTCAGAGAGAGATAGCGGGAGAGCTGGCCAAGGACGGCACGTTCAAGAGTTTTGGAGAGAAAAGAAAGAAGGGATACTGGTCTGTAATTGTTGACATCGGAGGGATCGAGTGTAGGTTTTTTCAGAAGGGGTGCAACTCTCGCTCTCTTGAAGACGGAAGGGACGTAGCCAACGGTCAGGGATGAGTTGATGAGCGAGGTGAGGTAAGGGAGAAGGTCTCCGGAAATGGTCTGGAGAAGAGAGGAGGGGATAGGGTCAAGCGGGCAGGTTGTTGGGCGGCCGGCCGTCACAAGACGCGAGATTTCATCTGGAGAGAGAGGGGAGAAAGAGGTCAGAGCACAGGGTAGGGCAGTGTGAGCAGAACCAGCGGTGTCGTTTGACTTAGCAAACGAGGATCGGATGTCGTCGACCTTCTTTTCAAAGTGGTTGACGAAGTCATCTGCAGAGAGGGAGGAGGGGGGGGGGCGGAGGATTCAGGAGGGAGGAGAAGGTGGCAAAGAGCTTCCTAGGGTTGGAGGCAGAAGCTTGGAATTTAGCGTGGTAGAAAGTGGCTTTAGCAGCAGAGACAGAGGAGGAAAATGTAGAGAGGAGGGAGTGAAAGGATGCCAGGTCCGCAGGGAGGCGAAGTTTTCCTCCATTTCCGCTCGGCTGCCCGGAGCCCTGTTCTGTGAGCTCGCAATGAGTCATCGAGCCACGGAGCGGGGAGGGGAGGACCGAGCCGGCCTGGAGGATAGGGGACATAGAGAGTCAAGGGATGCAGAGAGGGAGGAGAGGAGGGTTGAGGAGGCAGAATCAGGAGATAGGTGGGAGAAGGCTTGAGCGGAGGGAAGAGATGATAGGATGGAAGAGGAGAGAGTAGCGGGGGAGAGAGAGCGAAGGTTGGGACGGCGCGATACCATCCGAGTAGGGGCAGTGTGGGAGGTGTTGGATGAGAGCGAGAGGGAAAAGGATACAAGGCAGTGGTCGGAGACTTGGAGGGGAGTTGCAATGAGGTTAGTGGAAGAACAGCATCTAGTAAAGATGAGGTCGAGCGTATTGCCTGCCTTGTGAGTAGGGGGGAAGGTGAGAGGGTGAGGTCAAAAGAGGAGAGGAGTGGAAAGAAGGAGGCAGAGAGGAAAGAGTCAAAGGTAGACGTGGGGAGGTTAAAGTCGCCCAGAACTGTGAGAGGTGAGCCGTCCTCAGGAAAGGAGCTTATCAAGGCATCAAGCTCATTGATGAACTCTCCGAGGAACCTGGAGGCGATAAATGATAAGGATGTTAAGCTTGAAAGGGCTAGTAACTGTGACAGCATGGAATTCAAAGGAGGCGATAGACAGATGGGTAAGGGGAGAAAGAGAGAATGACCACTTGGGAGAGATGAGGATCCCGGTGCCACCACCCCGCTGACCAGACGCTCTCGGGGTGTGCGAGAACACGTGGGCGGACGAAGAGAGAGCAGTAGGAGTAGCAGTGTTGTCTGTGGTGATCCATGTTTCCGTCAGGGCCAAGAAGTCGAGGGACTGGAGGGAGGCATGGGCTGA
>NW_025747657.1:0-49595 GCF_021184085.1 Oncorhynchus gorbuscha
CCTTTAATTCCCAATTAAATAGCCAGTATCAGCTGCACGAAAGTGGGGTTGGGATGGAGACATGCATGAGGATGTGTTCAACCCTCAGTTCCGAAGCTTCTCTATTCCGTTTGATTTGTTGCCGTTAAACGTGTGTTTTGTAGCCTAAGAGAGTTTACCCAGGATCGGATCCACTCTTTGCGTCCCTGGACTACCCCTCTCCGTTCTTCGTGGCCTTTCTCCGCTGGAGATCTATTGGCGGATTGGATTGTCTGACTGACCGACTGACTACCACCTTTTTGTATACGGTATTTCATTTGTTTGGATGTGATGTATACTGTGATTTGTGTAGTTAGTGGTAGTTGAGGACTTAATTAAGAGTTGATCCGCTTTAAGGTTCTGTGGTAAAGTAATTGTTATATTGATTGTATGTTTAATACTGGGTTTACGCTACACGGAACGAACGGACGAACATCGCGTGACAAAAGTCACTTGAGTTCACTGAACTCCTTTACCGGGCAGGACTCTTTTAGGCCCGAGGTACAGGACATTTCTGGAGGAACCAGAACTCATTGTGATATTATTATATATGTGTGTAATCATTGTTGTTGCTAATACAACCCACGCAACAGAATATAATTGTTTTTGAAGTTCTTTTCAATGTTTTAAGGGTTTATGAAAAGTTTATTTCCATCCTGACTTTTACATACGTCCTTTGTATTGGTGTAGACTTGACGGACCAGATGGGACTCATTCCCACCCAAACTAAAAGGAGAAACTAATGTTTTCTCTGGTAGGCACAACCTACCTGGCACCCTATAAATAATAACCTCAAGTCAAAACCGTTACATAAAAAATGGCACCCCAGATGGGACAGCTCAACATTGAGAACTAACCAAAGCAAATATTTTGTGTGGAATTAAAACAATGGATTCACCCCAAGATAATGTGCTCATCCATGTCATACCTGTCAATGGGAATACACAGGGCCATTCTGACCATCAAGCTGACAATACAAATCATAATGTGAATGGAGATAATGGAGTTGATTTGGGCCAGAGCCCTGGGAATCTGAATGCCCGGCCTGAGCCACAGGCCACAGGAGGTCTAACCAGTTACTCACTTATTGACATGGATCTGTGTGGAAGTACTGAGCTAGCCCTCCCTCTGACACCCAACCTTCCTCCATTGTCTGGTTTATCTCCAGAGGTTGTAGTCTTACAACTTCAAGGTGACATCCTTGATATTCGTCGGACTCAACAACATCTCCAAACTCTTATCCACCATAATTTCAAATGTCTGAGGGAAGAGCAACAACAGAGTGCCATGGAATTCAGAAACTCACTGAGCACTCTAACCCACATGCTGACAGAGCTCAGTGAGAGTGGAAGACGGGAAATTACTGGTGCCCTGGACAGGCAGTTTGACTACCAACGAAACCAATTCACTGCCACTCTCCAATGGCGCCTGCAACATCACCACACTGAGGTCCTCAAGGACGTTAATTCTGTTTTTCTCCCATGGTTAACACTGTAGACCACTTGCAGACAGAGCTCTCTAATTGTGTTAAAATGTTGGATGACGTGTCTGTGGACATGGCCTCCATTAGGCACAACTCCTTACACAGAGTTTCCCTGGTGTCCACTTCAGTTCAGACCACTGAGGGCCAAGCTGGCACCTCTGAACAGCCAAGACCAGGCCATGCTGCAGCCACCCCTTGCAGGATGCAATCCACCATGCATCCTGGTGTTCATTTTCATTGTCCGATAACGCCCTCCCCTCTACTTCCTCAATCCCTCCTAGCTCGTTTGTTCATGGTGATTTGAGTAGACGTCATGTGAGGGCGATGCCCATTAAATTGCAATTTCCCACCTTTGGGAAAAAAGATGACAGTCTTGATCCGCTAATGTATCTAGAAAGATGTCGTGACTTTCTTGCCCTCAATCCCCTGGCTGACGAAGAACTCCTTGCCACATTGAGGAATGTGTTGCATGGGACAGCTCGAGACTGGTGGGATGTGGCACGTCTCACCACTACCTCCTGGGCTGACTTTGAGGCCAAGTTTTCCTCTGCATTTCTATCTGAGGACTACACAGATGAATTGGCAGACAGAGTCAGAAATCGAGTACAAGGAGAGAAAGAGAGTATCCGTGACTTTGCATACGGTTACCACTCCCTGTGCAGAAGGTGGAAACCTGGCATTGAGGAGGAAGAGGTCATTAAATTGATCTTGAAGAACATCAACCCACTACTAGCCAGTCAACTCCGAGAACGAGTCACCACTGTCGATGGACTGGTTCGCTTGGGACAGCAGTTTGAGAAGGACAGAGAATGCCAACAGCAATATGACCAGAGAAAGAAACAGACACTCAAACAGTTGCCCAAGCCAGACCATCAACAACAGCCAGAGTCTCCAGCCAAGACCCCTCTCATGTTCTGTTGGAGATGTAGCCAAAAGGGACATTCTTCAGCTACATGTCCAAGACCGTATCAAGTAAACCCTTCCAGAAACCACAAATCACAACAGGCCAACACACCTAACTCTCTTCGCAGCAATGACCATCCTTCTCTGGGTGCTTTAACCAGAGCTGAAACCCCAAGAGTCACTGCCTACGCCCCCCCATCGACATCCCCTTCCTTTCAGTTAATACCGCACCAACTGGTGTTACCCCTGTCCATAGGCCCATGGACAGGAAGAGCCATCTTGGATACCGGGTCATCCTACACACTGCTCAATGAGAAACTGTGGAAGGAGGTTAACGGTCCACAATACAACTTGAAGCCGTGGACAGAAGGTCCACTCTATCTGGCTGATGGTGAGGCTAGACGACCCCTTGGATGGAGTGAGGTAGAGTTCCGCCTGTGTAACCGCTCCTATATGATTCCTTCTGTTATCCTACAAACCAGGAACCTTGCTTTTCCTGTCGTGTTGGGAATTGATTTCATGTACTTCAGTGGTGTCCAGATTGATATCGCACACAATTGCTACTGGTTTCCATACAATCCGAGCGAGAAGCATTTCTTCCAATCAGAAGCTATGAAGTTGCATGATTGGGGTTCAAATGTGGCAGTCTTCTCTGCCATTGCTCCGGCACCATTAACCCTCGATAATCCTTCTGACGATCTCCTTTTACAGGCTGTGAGAAGAGCTCAGCTGGAACAGCCAGAGGAGTTAAGGCTGTTGGAACAGCTGCAGAATAATGCTGATGTATGTACTTCAAAGCTGGGACGCACCAGGCTCCTGAAGCACAAAATATTCCTTACACAGGAAATGCCGATCAAGCAAAAGCCATATCGTTTGTCCCCAGCGAAGCTAATCATCCAAAAGGGACTCATAAATGATATGTTAGCACAAGATATAATAGAACGTTCCTCCTCTCCCTGGGCTGCTCCTGTTGTCCTCATCCCAAAAAAGACTGGTGGTCTTAGATTTTGTGTGGACTATAGGAAGACCAACAATGTTTCTCAGACTGATGCATATCCTCTTCCTACCATCCATGAGATCCTGGAGTCATTGTCTGGCACTGTTGTGTTCACTACCCTTGACCTCAATAGTGGTTATTGGCAGGTTGAGATGGACCAGGAAAGCAAGGACAAGACTGCTTTTGTCTGTGCTGAGGGCTTGTTTTCCTTTAAGGTGATGCCCTTTGGATTAAAGAATGCCCCTGCCACTTTCCAAAGACTCATGGAGATTGCGTTAGGTGAGCTCAAAGGGAAGATCTGTTTCGTCTACCTGGACGATATAATTATCTACTCTCAGAACAGAGAAAGACACTTTCAAGATCTTCAAGAAGTGTTGGACAAGCTAAGAGAAGCTGGTCTGACCTTAAATATGAAGAAGAGCAACTTCTGCCAAACCTCCCTGAAGTTCCTTGGCCATATTGTGTCTTTCGACGGCATTCATGTGGATCCTGAAAAGACAAAGGCTGTACAAGACTTCCCTGTGCCAACCACACTCAAGGCCCTTCAACGGTTCCTTGGTATGGCTGGATGGTACCATCGGTTTGTGTCGAACTTCTCCCAGGTGGCAGAACCCTCAACGCGATGAAGCGAAAAGGAGCGAAATTCCAATGGACGGCAGAGTGCCAGACTTCCTTTGAAACCCTGAAACGACATCTCGTCACACCTCCCATTTTAGGTCATCCCAACTTTGATTGCCCTTTTGTTGTTTACACTGATGCAAGTGATGTTGGACTTGGTGCTGTCCTAGTCCAACAGACTGGACTTGGCACTGAAGAAGTGCTAGCGTTCGCCAGTCGGACATTGAATGGAGCAGAACGGAACTACTCCACAACAGAGCAAGAGTGCCTTGCAGTGGTCTGGGCTTTGGAAAAGTGGAGGTACTACTTGGAGGGAAGACACTTCACTGTGGTCACTGACCATTCCTCCCTTGTGTGGGTGTTCAAGACCAACAAACTAAGCACCAGACTCATAAGATGGGCTCTACGGTTGCAAGAGTTCACATTTGCAGTGGAATACAGGAAAGGAAAATACAACACTGTTCCAGATGCCTTGTCCAGAGCTCCTACTTGTGATAACGGTGGCCCTGATCTTACATGTGCTACTGTCCTGTCAAGCAGTCGAGACCACTTTCCCATCTCTGATGAGGCAATATGGAAAGCTCAACAGGATGATCCAGAAGTACAGGCTTTGTACCAGACTATCCTGGAAGATGGAGAAAAGATGGTCAATCCTACCACAAAGCTGACCATCATTGAAGATAAAGTCTACCGAGTCGTACAACTACCTCACAGAACACTCTACCAAATGTACATACCTGAAACTCTACGCCTACAACTGCTTCAACATTTCCATGAAGACCCATTAGCTGGTCATTTGGGCAGGTTCAAAACCTACAAGCGGTTGCAAGCGTTACTCTACTGGCCACATCTGAGCATGGATGTGAAGTCACACATCCGAAATTGTCAGGTTTGTCAAATGTACAAACCAGAAGGTAGAAAGCCTGCTGGCAAGTTGCAGCAAACGGTGGTTACCCGACCTTGGGAAATGTTAGGAGTGGATTTGATGGGTCCATTTCCTAGAAGCTCCAATCAGAATGTGTACATACTTGTTTTTGTTGATTACTATTCAAAGTGGGTGGAACTCTTTTCCCTGCGTCAGGCCACAGCAAGGACCGTCTCTAACATCCTTACGAAAGAGATCCTGACTCGCTGGGGAGTGCCTGATTACATCCTGTCTGATCGAGGTTCCCAATTTGTCTCTGATCTCTTTGAGGAGACCTGCCAAAGATGGAACCTGAGGCAGAAGTTGACCACGGCCTATCACCCACAGACCAATCTCACTGAGAGAGTAAATCGAACCTTGAAGACAATGATTGCTTCCTATGTAGGGACCCAGCACAAACACTGGGACAAGCACCTTCATGAGTTTCGATTTGCCCTGAATTCTGCTGTGCAAGAGTCCACTGGAGTCACACCTGCAGAGCTGAACCTAAGTCGCCCTCTCCGAGGACCCTTGGATATGGTGCTACAGCCCCAGCAGCTTACTCCAGACGCTGCTTGCTATGACCAGGTAGGCCATCTCCATGACTTGAGAGCTCTTGTCTCAAAGAACATGATCCAGGCTCGACTCAAGCAGAAGAGAAATTATGATAAGAACAGACGAGACATGCAGTTCCAGCTTCGTGATCGGGTGTGGCTTCGCTCTCATCCTTACTCGAAAGCTGAACAATTCTTCTCGCCAAGCTCGCTCCTAAATGGCAAGGACCATATAGGATTGTGGAGCAGATGGGCCCTTTGAACTACCGAGTGGTGAAAGAGGACACAGGTGAAGATATGCGCATCGTCCATGTCTCACGCCTTAAGGCCTGTTACCCCTCGGCTGAGGAATTGGAGGCGATTGAGCGCCGCAAGGTCCTGGATATCTTTGAAGAGGATAGTGAGGATACTTTTCTCGGATTCCCAGACCCAGAAGTCTCGCACCTTAAGGCCTGTGACTCCTCAGCTGAGGAGCGTGAGCTCCAAAAAGTAATGAATCTTTTTGTAGAGGAAAGTGATGAGGAGACCTTTCTCGGTTTCCCGACCAAGATGTGCCTTCCAGGGCAATGGTCGGCTTTTTCCAGGGGAGGGGTGTGTGACGGCCCTGAATTTTTCTGAACCGTCTCAGTGCAGCTCCTTCCAATAGGGCGCTTTCCCTTTAATTCCCAATTAAATAGCCAGTATCAGCTGCACGAAAGTGGGGTTGGGATGGAGACGTGCATGAGGATGTGTTCAACCCTCAGTTCCGAAGCTTCTCTATTCCGTTTGATTTGTTGCCGTTAAACGTGTGTTTTGTAGCCTAAGAGAGTTTACCCAGGATCGGATCCACTCTTTGCGTCCCTGGACTACCCCTCTCCGTTCTTCGTGGCCTTTCTCCGCTGGAGATCTATTGGCGGATTGGATTGTCTGACTGACCGACTGACTACCACCTTTTTGTATACGGTATTTCATTTGTTTGGATGTGATGTATACTGTGATTTGTGTAGTTAGTGGTAGTTGAGGACTTAATTAAGAGTTGATCCGCTTTAAGGTTCTGTGGTAAAGTAATTGTTATATTGATTGTATGTTTAATACTGGGTTTACGCTACACGGAACGAACGGACGAACATCGCGTGACAAAAGTCACTTGAGTTCACTGAACTCCTTTACCGGGCAGGACTCTTTTTAGGCCCGAGGTACAGGACATTTCTGGAGGAACCAGAACTCATTGTGATATTATTATATATGTGTGTAATCATTGTTGTTGCTAATACAACCCACGCAACAGAATATAATTGTTTTTGAAGTTCTTTTCAATGTTTTAAGGGTTTATGAAAAGTTTATTTCCATCCTGACTTTTACATACGTCCTTTGTATTGGTGTAGACTTGACGGACCAGATGGGACTCATTCCCACCCAAACTAAAAGGAGAAACTAATGTTTTCTCTGGTAGGCACAACCTACCTGGCACCCCTATAAATAATAACCTCAAGTCAAAACCGTTACACCAGAAGAGGACTGGCCACCCCTCATAGCCTGGTTCCTCTCTACCCGGCACAGCCAGAAGAGGACTGGCCACCCCTCATAGCCTGGTTCCTCTCTACCCGGCACAGCCAGAAGAGGACTGGCCACCCCTCATAGCCTGGTTCCTCTCTACCCGGCACAGCCAGAAGAGGACTGGACTACCCGGCACAGCCAGAAGAGGACTCGTCACCCCTCATAGCCTGGTTCCTCTCTACCCGGCACAGCCAGAAGAGGACTGGCCACCCCTCATAGCCTGGTTCCTCTCTAGGTTTCTAATCTCCACCAGGCACAGCCAGAAGAGGACTGGCCACCCCTCATAGCCTGGTTCCTCTCTAGGTTTCTAATCTCCACCAGGCACAGCCAGAAGAGGACTGGCCACCCCTCATGGCCTGGTTCCTCTCTAGGTTTCTAGGTTTTGTCATTTTCTAGGGAGTTTTTCCTAGCCACCGTGCTTCTACACCTGCATTGCTTGCTGTTTGGGGTTTTAGGCTGGGTTTCTGTACAGCACTTTGAGAAATCAGCTGATGTAAGAAGGGCTATATAAATACATTTCATTTGATTTGATAATGATGTTCCCATAATCTCAAACTGTTCCCTTTCAATTACTACCATGGATATGCTTTTCATATTTCATCCTTCAGGAACATCTCAATTCAACCCTATCCATAGAGGCCAATTCCCATGAGTGTAAAATGTTAATTACACTTGTCTGGTACATTCCTACATAATTGTAGATATGAAAATAAAAATAGAAAAGAACCAAAATTACATAACTAGCCAACAATTACGTCTGTTTTATGAGCTGTTCGTTCCCTGTCTGCATCTCAAACACATCTCAGGCATATTTTGTTTTTTTACAACCAGACATTTCTGACTGATCACTGCCTTTAAAAAAAGGCCCTTAGGACTATATCTGAGAGAGCCCTCTGACTTTCTCAGAGGAAAATAAATAGAAACCACAGTGATGACTAAATCTCAGTCATGTTTTGGACACTTGCCGATTTCTGACTAATCACAGGCCTTCAGATCTCTGGCTTTCTCATAGAAGGATGAAATGATTTCATGACTTGATAACTATAGAACACACAGACACATGGCTGCTGAATGAACAATACAGCCGTGACTCTCTGACCTCTCTGTCCACGAAGCCTTTAACGAAACAAAAGAGTCCTTATGTAGCCGCAGTATGTTCCCACTCCCGCAGTATGTTCCCACTCCAGCAGCATGTTCCCCCCCCACTCCCGCAGCATGTTCCCCCCCACTCCCGCAGCATGTTCCCCCCACTCCCGCAGCATGTTCCCCCACTCCCGCAGCATGTTCCCCCCACTCCAGCAGCATGTTCCCACCCCACTCCCGCAGCATGTTCCCCCCACTCCCGCAGCATGTTCCCATCACCCCCACAGCATGTTCCCCCACTCCCGCAGCATGTTCCCCACTCCCGCAGCATGTTCCCCCCACTCCCGCAGCATGTTCCCCCACTCCCGCAGCATGTTCCCCCCACTCCTGCAGCATGTTCCCACCCCACTCCCGCAGCATGTTCCCACCACTCCCGCAGCATGTTCCCCGCAGCATGTTCCCCCCACTCCAGCAGCATGTTCCCCCCCACTCCCGCAGCATGTTCCCCCCCCCCACATGTTCCCACCACCCCCGCAGCATGTTCCCCCCACTCCCGCAGCATGTTCCCCCCACTCCCGCAGCATGTCCCCCCACCCCAGCATGTTCCCCCCACTCCCGCAGCATGTCCCCCCCACTCCCGCAGCATGCATGTCCCCCCCACTCCCGCAGCATGTCCCCCCCCCACTCCTGCAGCATGTTCCCCCCCACTCCAGCAGCATGTTCCCACCCCACTCCCGCAGCATGTTCCCACCCCACTCCCGCAGCATGTTCCCCCCACTCCCGCAGCATGTTCCCCCCCCACTCCAGCAGCATGTTCCCACCCCACTCCCACAGCATGTTCCCCCCACTCCCGCAGCATGTTCCCCCACTCCCGCAGCATGTTCCCCCCACCCCCACAGCATGTCCCCCCCACCCCCACAGCATGTTCCCCCCACTCCCGCAGCATGTTCCCCCCACCCCCACAGCATGTTCCCCCCCACCCCCACAGCATGTTCCCCCCACTCCCGCAGCATGTCCCCCCACCCCCACAGCATGTTCCCCCCACCCCCACAGCATGTTCCCCCACTCCCGCAGCATGTCCCCCCCACCCCCACAGCATGTCCCACCCCACAGCATGTTCCCCCACTCCCGCAGCATGTTCCCCCCACCCCCACAGCATGTCCCACCCCCACAGCATGTTCCCCCCACTCCCGCAGCATGTTCCCACCACTCCCGCAGCATGTTCCCCCACTCCCGCAGCATGTTCCCCCACTCCCGCAGCATGTTCCCCCCACTCCCGCAGCATGTTCCCCCCACTCCCGCAGCATGTTCCCCCCACTCCCGCAGCATGTTCCCCCACTCCCGCAGCATGTTCCCCCCACTCCCCGCAGCATGTTCCCCCCACTCCCGCAGCATGTTCCCACCACTCCCGCAGCATGTTCCCCCACTCCCGCAGCATGTCCCCCCCACTCCCGCAGCATGTCCCCTCCCACTCCCGCAGCATGTCCCCTCCCACTCCCGCAGCATGTCCCCTCCCACTCCCGCAGCATGTTCCCCCCCACTCCCGCAGCATGTTCCCCCCCACTCCCGCAGCATGTTCCCCCACTCCCGCAGCATGTTCCCCCACTCCCGCAGCATGTTCCCTCCCACTCCCGCAGCATGTTCCCTCCCACTCCCGCAGCATGTTCCCTCCCACTCCCGCATCATGTTCCCCCACTCCCGCATCATGTTCCCCTCCCACTCCCGCAGCATGTTCCCCACCAGCGTTTGATTAATTGACTGTAGAACATTCTTTCTGATAACACCTTGGGACAGTTCTATTGCTCTGTCAACTGAAGTGATTTTCATTGGGGGTAGTCGCCATGCAGTCAGTAAATCAGTCAGTACATATAAACTTCATACACAATACCACACACACACACACACACACACATACCACACACACACACACACATACCACACACACACACACACATACCACACACACACACACACATACCACACACACACACACACATACCACACACACACACACACACATATACCACACACACACACTCATACCACATACACACACATACCACATACCACACACACACACACACATACCACACACATACCACACACACACACGCATACCACACACACACGCATACCACACACACACATACCACATACACACACGCATACCCCACACACACACAAACACACACAAACTACTCACACACACACTCTTGTACAGCTAACCTTGGGGGACACACAATTCAGTCCCATTCAAAATCCTTAACCCTAAACCCCCTGGAAATAGCATTTGACCTTGTGGTGACTAACAACATGCCCCCAGATGGTCCCCACAAGAATAGTTAAACACGTCAACACACACACACACACACACACACACACACACACACACACACACACACACACACACACACACACACACACACACACACACACACACACACACACACACACACAAGAATCCCAACCAGGCCAGCATAAAGTGTTTCCAGACTGCAGCACATTAAAAGGGTCGTGGCTCTGCTAGAAGCAACTATCTCTCTGTTTTCCCTGACATCTTTTCAGTCTTATGGGACATGGCTGATGTATGTCACCAGCATGGAAGGTGAACGGAAAGGCTCTGGAGCAACGAACCGCCCTTGCTGTCTCTGCCTGGCCGGTTCCCCTTTTTCCACTGGGATTCTCTGCCTCTAGCCCTGTTACGGGGGCTGAGTCACTGGCTTGCTGGGGCTCTCTCGTGCCGTCCCTGGGGGGGTGCGTCACCTGGGTGGGTTGATTCACTGTTGTGGTCGGCCTGTCTGGGTTCCCCCTTGGGTTGTACCGTGTCGGAGATCTTTGTGGGCTATACTCGGCCTTGTCTCAGGATGGTAAGTTGGTGGTTGAAGATTTCCCTCTAGTGGTGTGGGGGCTGTGCTTTGGCAAAGTGGGTGGGGTTATATCCTTCCTGTTTGGCCCTGTCCGGGGTGTCCTCGGATGGGGCCACAGTGTCTCCTGACCCCTCCTGTCTCAGCCTCCAGTATTTATGCTGCAGTAGTTTGTGTCGGGGGGCTAGGGTCAGTTTGTTTATCTGGAGTACTTCTCCTGTCCTATTCGGTGTCCTGTGTAAATCTAAGTGTGCGTTCTCTAATTCTCTCCTTCTCTCTTTTTCTCTCTCTCGGAGGACCTGAGCCCTAGAACCATGCCCCAGGACTACCTGACATGATGACTCCTTGCTGTCCCCAGTCCACCTGGCCATGCTGCTGCTCCAGTTTCAACTGGCCTGGGCCCCTAGGACCATGTCCCAGGACTACCTGACATGAGGACTCCTTGCTGTCCCCAGTCCACCTGGCCATGCTCCTGCTCCAGTTTCAACTGACCTGAGCCCTAGGACCGTGCCCCAGGACTACCTGACATGATGGCTCCTTGCTGTCCCCAGTCCACCTGACTGTGCTGCTGCTCCAGTTTCAACTGTTCTGCCTTATTATTATTTGACCATGCTGGTCATTTATGAACATTTGAACATCTTGGTCATGTTCTGTTATAATCTCTACCCGGCACAGCCAGAAGAGGACTGGCCACCCCACATAGCCCGGTTCCTCTCTAGGTTTCTTCCTAGGTTTTGGCCTTTCTAGGGAGTTTTTCCTAGCCACCGTGCTTTTACACCTGCATTGTTTGCTGTTTGGGGTTTTAGGCTGGGTTTCTGTACAGCACTTTGAGATATCAGCTGACGTACGAAGGGCTATATAAATAAATTTGATTTGATTTGATTTGATTTGATGTTGATCTAGCATCTACCATTCCAATGCCTTATGGGAAGGTAAAAGATGTCAGGGGATACTCAGAATGTTGTCCTCAGCATGTTGATCTGGCATCTACCATTCCAATGCCTTATGGGACATGGCTGATGTATGTCCTCAGCATGTTGATCTAGCATCTACCATTCCAATGCATTATGGGAAGGTAAAAGATGTCAGGGGATACTCAGAATGTTGTCACCAGCATGTTGATCTGGCATCTACCATTCCAATGCCTTATGGGACATGGCTGATGTATGTCCTCAGCATGTTGATCTAGCATCTACCATTCCAATGCCTTATGGGACGGTAAAAGATGTCAGGGGATACTCAGAATGTTGTCACCAGCATGTTGATCTGGCATCTACCATTCCAATGCATTATGGGAAGGTAAAAGATGTCAGGAGATACTCAGAATGTTGTCCTTAGCATGTTGATCTGGCATCTACCATTCCAATGCATTATGGGAAGGTAAAAGATGTCAGGGGATACTCAGAATGTTGTCACCAGCATGTTGATCTGGCATCTACCATTCCAATGCATTATGGGAAGGTAAAAGATGTCAGGGGATACTCAGAATGTTGTCACCAGCATGTTGATCTGGCATCTACCATTCCAATGCCTTATGGGACATGGCTGATGTATGTCCTCAGCATGTTGATCTAGCATCTACCATTCCAATGCCTTATGGGACGGTAAAAGATGTCAGGGGATACTCAGAATGTTGTCACCAGCATGTTGATCTGGCATCTACCATTCCAATGCATTATGGGAAGGTAAAAGATGTCAGGGGAAAGAATGTTGTCACCAGCATGTTGATCTGGCATCTACCATTCCAATGCATTATGGGAAGGTAAAAGATGTCAGGGGATACTCAGAATGTTGTCCTTAGCATGTTGATCTAGCATCTACCATTCCAATGCATTATGGGTAGCATGGATTATATTTATAAGTTGTTGTAAACATTTTGACTGGCTGTAAATTGATTCTTAGAAGTCTTGGGGTTTTCTGACAACAGTTTTTTTTCTCCAGATCATTAGATGACATTTACATTTTGACACAGTCATTTTAGTTAATTTATTTGTCATTTAACAGGGATTTGTCTCACATTCAATAGCACTGAGGTTGAAGACAACATTAAACCCATTGACATACAAACATGGCAGAGACTGAGCGAAGACTGAAACCAACAGGTCCACTGACTAAACTGCTTTACAGATTTCAGATTTGCCCCATTTTTCTGCTTTTCCCCTCAGTTTTTTTCACACTTTTGTAATAGAAAAACAACCAAACTGGATTAGATTTGCTGTGATCGCATCAAGGGGAAGACTTGAGGTCTGGGAAAAATCGAAGAAGCTTTCATTTTTGAGTGTAGTTGTCCTTTAATTCAGTGTACATGTCCTGCACTGTTGTTTGGTTAGCGGCGTTTCTATATTATTATATAATATTATAATTATATATTTCTATAGCCCAGTAAGAGCACATGTAACAAGTTCACAAATCAAATGCCCGCTGGACAGCGACAAACAAGTATATTCATCTTTATTTTTATTTTTTATTTTTATTTATTTATTGTAATTTAAATGAGTTTGTAACAGTGACGTGTTGCGTTAGATTACATAGCTACCTCAAATCGTTATTTCAAATCATTTCAGCGACTTCAGAGTTATAGCTAGCTAGCTAGCTAACAAAACGTATCTCGTCAGCAGGCTCAGTTAAATAAAAATCCATCGAGAAACAGCCACATAATCACGTCATGAGATTTGTAAATGATTTGTAAATGATTTGTAAATGATTTGTAAATGATTTGTAAATGATTTGTAAATGATTTGTAAATGATTTGTAAATGATTTGTAAATGATTTGTAAATGATTTGTAAATGATTTGTAAATGAAAAAAGGAATATAATAATAATACGAAGCGAATGGTTTCCCCGTCTACCCATTTAGAGTATTTCTGTCCTTATCCGGGTGACAAAACATTTCCTAACACACCTGCTAACTTTGTTCGGTACTTTTAAGGTTGGCACCAACATGCAACATCTCCAGCAGCAAGCAGAGAGGCCAGAACCAATGGTCCTTCAGCTCAGGGAGCAGCTACACTATTCACAGCCCAGTGTAATGTAATTACAGTAGTATAGTAGTGTTTAATGTTGGACTTTTGGAAACTTCAAGTATTTGTATTGTTTTTTAAATGTAGAAATAAAAATAAAATGGTTGTAAACTTTAATGTTTATTTGTTGTAGCTGGTAGTGATAATTAGCGTTAATACATTTTTGTTTACCATCCTTTAGCCTTGTGTTATGAACGATCAAATGGGTCTGACTTTTAAAGCAAGTACAGTGTCATGTGATAGAGTCTTTATGGATGAGTCTTTATGGATGAATCTTTATGGATGAGTCTTTATGGATGAGGCTTTATGGATGAGTCTTTATGGATGTATCTTTATGGATGAATCTATATGGATGAGTCTTTATGGATGAGTCTTTATGGATGAGTCTTTATGGATGAATCTTTATGGATGAGTCTTTATGGATGAGTCTTTATGGATGAGTCTTTATGGATGTGTTATGAATGACCGAAGGTGTGTCATTTCAAACAAAGTATTACAGGACAACTACATAAAGTGTCAATAAACATGGTCTTTAACAGCCGCAAAGTCATCATTATGTCTATTTCCACAATTTCTCTTCTTAAAAGTAGCTTTTTTTTAACACCTAACGATAACGAATGAAAGCCAAGTTTGATGCGTTTTGTCCACCAGACCTTCCGTGCACCCTACTTCAACTTGTTGCACCTGTCAGGTCTCGTCTCCTCTACCCTGTTCGTCTCTCAACCTCGCTGTTCAAATCAGTTGGCTCTTGGCACTTCATGCTTTAGAGTTTTTGATTTTGTTTTCAATGGCTGTCTTTAGGCTGTTTATGTCCCTCGTTTCCTCTCATATCACGGACCAGCAAGCTACTTGTTTTCACAACATTTCCTGGGCGGGAGGGCATCTCTCCAGGAACAGGGTTGTAGAGCCCTGATATAAACCTATAGGAGGGTACCTCTCTAGGTACAGGGTTTGAGAGCCCTGATATAAACCTACAGGAAGGTATCTCTCCAGGAACAGGGATGGAGAGCCCTGATGTAAACCTACAGGAAGGTATCTCTCCAGGAACAGGGATGGAGAGCCCTGATGTAAACCTACAGGAGGGTACCTCTCCAGGTACAGGGATGGAGAGCCCTGATGTAAACCTACAGGAGGGTACCTCTCCAGGTACAGGGATGGAGAGCCCTGATGTAAACCTACAGGAAGGTATCTCTCCAGGAACAGGGATGGAGAGCCCTGATGTAAACCTACAGGAGGGTACCTCTCCAGGTACAGGGATGGAGAGCCCTGATGTAAACCTACAGGAGGGTACCTCTCCAGGTACAGGGATGGAGAGCCCTGATGTAAACCTACAGGAGGGTACCTCTCCAGAAACAGGGTTGGAGAGCCCTGGACTAGATATACACTACTGTTCAAAAGTTTGGGGTCACAAATTTCCTTGTCTTTGAAGGAAAAACACATTTTTTGTTGATCATTAGAAAACCCTTTTGCAATTATGTTAGCACAGCTGAAAACTGTTGTCTGATTAAAGAAGCAATAAAACTGGCCTTTAGACTAGTTGAGTATCTGGAGCATCAGCATTACAGGCTCAAAACGGCCAGAAACAAAACTTTCTTCTGAAACTCGTCAGTCTATTCTTGTCGGAGAAATTAAGGCTATTCCATGCGAGAAATTGGCAAGAAACTGAAGATCTCATACAACGCTGTGTACTACTCCCTTCACCACCACCGTACTTTATCACAGAGTTTTAGATCTTAATGATGGTTTAGTGGCATGGATATAGAAGTCCTAAAACTCTAGAACCCCCGTACTTCATCAGAGTTTTAGATCTTAATGATGGTTTAGTGGCATGGATATAGAAGTCCTAAAACTCTAGAACCCCCGTACTTCATCAGAGTTTTAGATCTTAATGATGGTTTAGTGGCATGGATATAGAAGTCCTAAAACTCTAGAAACCCCGTACTTCATCAGAGTTTTAGATCTTAATGATGGTTTAGTGGCATGGATATAGAAGTCCTAAAACTCTAGAACCCCCGTACTTCATCAGAGTTTTAGATCTTAATGATGGTTTAGTGGCATGGATATAGAAGTCCTAAAACTCTAGAACCCCGTACTTCATCAGAGTTTTAGATCTTAATGATGGTTTAGTGGCATGGATATAGAAGTCCTAAAACTCTAGAACCCCCGTAATTCATCACAGTTTTAGCTCTTATCAGAAACATGATATCAGCGTGTGTGAGCTCTTCAGATTCATTGTGATTGTGAGTCTTGTAACATCAAGGGACATTACTATTGACAAACCATTAATACTGCTTAGTTATGTAACCGCTGACCATCTTTCCTCAACAGTTCATCATTAGGCATTTGTTTTCAAAGCAGACCAAGGTGGCTGCACTGTACTGTACTGTAGCTGCTTTGCTTCAGAAGGGCCCATGCCTGGCTCACCTGAGGGTAGTGTGTGTGTGTGGAGGGCCCATGCCCGGCTCACCTGAGGGTAGTGTGTGGAGGGGCCCATGCCCGGCTCACCTGAGGGTAGTGTGTGGAGGGCCCATGCCCGGCTCACCTGAGGGTAGTGTGTGTGTGTGGAGGGCCCATGCCCGGCTCACCTGAGGGTAGTGTGTGTGTGTGGAGGGCCCAGGCCCGGCTCACCTGAGGGTAGTGTGTGGAGGGCCCAGGCCCGGCTCACCTGAGGGTAGTGTGTGGAGGGCCCAGGCCCGGCTCACCTGAGGGTAGTGTGTGGAGGGCCCAGGCCCGGCTCACCTGAGGGTAGTGTGTGGAGGGCCCAGGCCCGGCTCACCTGAGGGTAGTGTGTGTGTGTGGAGGGCCCATGCCCGGCTCACCTGAGGGTAGGGTGTGTGTGTGGAGGGCCCAGGCCCGGCTCACCTGAGGGTAGTGTGTGTGTGTGGAGGGCCCAGGCCCGGCTCACCTGAGGGTAGTGTGTGGAGGGCCCAGGCCCGGCTCACCTGAGGGTAGTGTGTGGAGGGCCCAGGCCCGGCTCACCTGAGGGTAGTGTGTGGAGGGCCCAGGCCCGGCTCACCTGAGGGTAGTGTGTGGAGGGCCCAGGCCCGGCTCACCTGAGGGTAGTGTGTGGAGGGCCCAGGCCCGGCTCACCTGAGGGTAGTGTGTGGAGGGCCCAGGCCCGGCTCACCTGAGGGTAGTGTGTGTGTGTGGAGGGCCCAGGCCCGGCTCACCTGAGGGTAGTCATTGATGGTGTGTGTGTGGAGGGCCCAGGCCCGGCTCACCTGAGGGTAGTGTGTGTGTGTGGAGGGCCCATGCCTGGCTCACCTGAGGGTAGTCATTGATGGTGTGTGTGTGTGGAGGGCCCATGCCTGGCTCACCTGAGGGTAGTGTGTGTGTGTGGAGGGCCCATGCCCGGCTCACCTGAGGGTAGTGTGTGTGTGTGGAGGGCCCATGCCTGGCTCACCTGAGGGTAGTGTGTGTGTGTGGAGGGCCCATGCCTGGCTCACCTGAGGGTAGTGTGTGTGTGTGGAGGGCCCATGCCTGGCTCACCTGAGGGTAGTGTGTGTGTGTGGAGGGGCCATGCCCGGCTCACCTGAGGGTAGTGTGTGTGTGTGGAGGGCCCAGGCCCGGCTCACCTGAGGGTAGTGTGTATGTGTGGAGGGCCCATGCCCAGCTCACCTGAGGGTAGTCATTGATGGCGTGTGTGTATGTGTGATGGGGCCATGCCCAGCTCACCTGAGGACAGTCTTTGATGTAGTGTCCTTTGTTGAAGCAGAGATGGCACAGGTAGTTGGGCGGAGGTCGCTTGCTGGATTTGCGTGACTCAGAGGAGACGGAGAGGTCAGAGAAGTGGTCTGTCAGAGAACTCAGGCCGTCTACGATGTTGTTGAGCGAGGAGCTTTTATACAAGTTGTTGTTTAAGGCCTGCGGATAGAAAACGGTGAGGGCTCTAGTCAATCCATAGCACTGAACATCCGCTTTATAGCGATAAAGGCAATGTGATCGAGGAGACCGCGTTCACGGTCGACGAGACTATATTCACGGTCGACGAGACCGCGTTCACGGTCGACGAGACCGCGCTCACGGTCGAAGAGACTATATTCACGGTAAACGCTGCATAATGACCTTTACATTTTTACACAGCTCTTCAGCGAAACCTCTGAGACACAGATTGAATAGAGCCCTGAGGAGAATATGGGCATGGGAATATAATTCATAACAAAGTCTGTCAATAAAATAATGGGAAAGAAACTAGTCTTTCTGAAAACATCAATTACAGATGAGCCTGTCTCTAACACTGCATTAAGAGTGAATAACACATGGTTTAGAGCATGTTAAAGGCCCAATCTGGGATATTAGACACCACAACTTGATAGGTTTTCAGGTTTGCTAGTCTCCTCACTCTGCACAACAGAACCAGACCTTTGATTGCGTTGTCATTCAGTCTACGAGCAGAAAGAGTTCCATTTCTTTGGAGGAACAGAATGTCTTTGTCAAAGATCTTTTTCTAATTCACCCCATTTGGGTTGACACAATCAGACCCATTGTGTTTGTGGTCCAGAGAGGAGAACTGACTGTGGTAACAGTGTATCTGTGGTCCAGAGGAGACAGCTGGGTAGTTTGGTTGACTCTACAGCTGGGTAGTTTGGTTGACTCTACAGCTGGGTTGTTTGGTTGACCCTACAGCTGGGTTGTTTGGTTGACTCTACAGCTGGGTTGTTTGGTTGACCCTACAGCTGGGTTGTTTGGTTGACTCTACAGCTGGGTAGTTTGGTTGACTCTACTGCTGGGTTGTTTGGTTGACTCTACTGCTGGGTTGTTTGGTTGACCCTACAGCTGGGTTGTTTGGTTGACCCTACAGCTGGGTAGTTTGGTTGACCCTACAGCTGGGTTGTATGGTTGACTCTACTGCTGGGTTGTTTGGTTGACTCTACTGCTGGGTTGTTTGGTTGACTCTACTGCTGGGTTGTTTGGTTGACCCTACAGCTGGGTAGTTTGGTTGACCCTACAGCTGGGTTGTTTGGTTGACCCTACAGCTGGGTTGTTTGGTTGACCCTACAGCTGGGTAGTTTGGTTGACCCTACAGCTGGGTTGTTTGGTTGACCCTACAGCTGGGTTGTTTGGTTGACCCTACAGCTGGGTTGTTTGGTTGACCCTACAGCTGGGTTGTTTGGTTGACTCTACTGCTGGGTTGTATGGTTGACTCTACAGCTGGGTGGTTTGGTTGACTCTACTACTGGGTGGTTTGGTTGACTCTCGTTTAGTAGGGGCGTGGCTTTCAGATGGTTATTTTAGCCACCCGTGAAAGTAAATGTCATTCCTGTTCATCTGATCTTTTAAGGTCAAAATTGAGATTTTTGCCGCTTCAATGAGGCTTACAGAAGTGTAAAGCGCACAGAATATTTATTTGCAGTATGTTAGCTTACCATGATCAACAGTAATGACATTTACTCTCACGGGTGGCAAATGAGATCTATCTGAAAGCCATGCCTCTAATAAGCCACGCCTCCTGAAAATCACCTAAGGATTACGGTCAAATAGACCCAGCTGATAGGTCAGCCCAGCATGAGAGAATAAAAGACCCAGTTGATGATTAAATTAGCTCATGTTTGGGTAATCCCAACAACCCAACATGCAACCCAACAGTCGGTTTACTGTACAGGATGGTGGAGCTAGAGGTTTACTGTACAGTATAGTGGAGCTACTGTACAGTATGGTGGAGCTAGAGGTTTACTGTACAGTATAGTGGAGCTAGGGGGGTACTGTACAGTATGGTGGAGCTAGAGGTTTACAGTACAGTATGGTGGAGCTGGGAGTTTACTGTACAGTATAGTGGAGCTAGGGGTTTACTGTACAGTATAGTGGAGCTAGGGGGTTACTGTACAGTATGGTGGAGCTAGGGGTTTACTGTACAGTATAGTGGAGCTAGAGGTTTACTGTACAGGATGGTGGAGCTAGAGGTTTACTGTACAGTATAGTGGAGCTAGGGGTTTACTGTACAGTATAGTGGAGCTAGGGGTTTACTGTACAGTATGGTGGAGCTAGAGGTTTACTGTACAGTATAGTGGAGCTAGGGGGTTTACTGTACAGTATGGTGGAGCTAGAGGTTTACTGTACAGTATAGTGGAGCTAGGGGGTTACTGTACAGTATAGTGGAGCTAGAGGTTTACTGTACAGTATAGTGGAGCTAGGGGGTTTACTGTACAGTATGGTGGAGCTAGAGGTTTACTGTACAGTATAGTGGAGCTAGGGGGTTACTGTACAGTATGGTGGAGCTAGAGGTTTACTGTACAGTATGGTGGAGCTGGGGGTTTACTGTACAGGATGGTGGAGCTAGAGGTTTACTGTACAGTATAGTGGAGCTAGGGGTTTACTGTACAGGATGGTGGAGCTAGAGGTTTACTGTACAGTATAGTGGAGCTAGGGGTTTACTGTACAGTATGGTGGAGCTAGAGGTTTACTGTACAGTATGGTGGAGCTAGAGGTTTACTGTACAGTATAGTGGAGCTAGGGGTTTACTGTACAGGATGGTGGAGCTAGAGGTTTACTGTACAGTATAGTGGAGCTAGGGGTTTACTGTACAGTATAGTGGAGCTAGGGGTTTACTGTACAGTATAGCGGAGCTAGGGGTTTACTGTACAGTATAGCGGAGCTAGGGGTTTACTGTACAGTATAGTGGAGCTAGAGGGTTTACTGTACAGTATAGCGGAGCTAGGGGTTTACTGTACAGTATAGCGGAGCTAGGGGTTTACTGTACAGTATAGCGGAGCTAGGGGTTTACTGTACAGTATAGCGGAGCTAGGGGTTTACTGTACAGTATAGCGGAGCTAGGGGTTTACTGTACAGTATAGTGGAGCTAGGGGTTTACTGTACAGTATAGTGGAGCTAGGGGTTTACTGTACAGTATGGTGGAGCTGGGAGTTTACTGTACAGTATAGTGGAGCTAGGGGGTTTACTGTACAGTATAGTGGAGCTAGGGTTTAATGTACAGTATAGTGGAGCTAGAGGTTTACTGTACAGTATGGTGGAGCTAGGGTTTACTGTACAGTATAGTGGAGCTGGGGTTTACTGTACAGTATGGTGGAGCTAGGGGTTTACTGTACAGTATAGTGGAGCTACTGTACAGTATGGTGGAGCTAGGGGTTTACTGTACAGTATGGTGGAGCTAGGGGTTTACTGTACAGTATAGTGGAGCTACTGTACAGTATGGTGGAGCTAGGGGTTTACTGTACAGTATGGTGGAGCTAGGGGTTTACTGTACAGTATAGTGGAGCTGGGGGTTTACTGTACACTATGGTGGAGCTAGGGGTTTACTGTACAGTATGGTGGAGCTAGGGGTTTACTGTACAGTATGGTGGAGCTAGGGGTTTACTGTACAGTATGGTGGAGCTAGGGGTTTACTGTACAGTATAGTGGAGCTAGGGGTTTACTGTACACTATAGTGGAGCTAGAGGTTTACTGTACAGTATAGTGGAGCTAGGGGTTTACTGTACCATATAGTGGAGCTAGGGGGTTTACTGTACAGTATGGAGGAGCTAGGGGTTTACTGTACAGTATAGTGGAGCTAGGGGTTTACTGTACAGTATAGTGGAGCTAGGGGGTTTACTGTACAGTATAGTGGAGCTAGGGGTTTACTGTACAGTATAGTGGAGCTAGGGGTTTACTGTACAGTATGGTGGAGCTAGGGGTTTACTGTACAGTATAGTGGAGCTAGGGGTTTACTGTACAGTATAGTGGAGCTAGGGGTTTACTGTACAGTATGGTGGAGCTAGGGGTTTACTGTACAGTATAGTGGAGCTAGAGGTTTACTGTACAGTATAGTGGAGCTAGGGGGTTTACTGTACAGTATAGTGGAGCTAGGGGTTTACTGTACAGTATGGTGGAGCTAGAGGTTTACTGTACAGTATGGTGGAGCTAGAGGTTTACTGTACAGTATGGTGAAGCTAGGGGTTTACTGTACAGTATGGTGGAGCTAGAGGTTTACTGTACAGTATGGTGGAGCTAGGGGTTTACTGTATAGTATGGTGGAGCTAGAGGTTTACTGTACAGTATAGTGGAGCTAGGGGTTTACTGTACAGTATAGTGGAGCTAGGGGGTTTACTGTACAGTATAGTGGAGCTAGGGGTTTACTGTACAGTATGGTGGAGCTAGAGGTTTACTGTACAGTATAGTGGAGCTAGGGGTTTACTGTACAGTATAGTGGAGCTAGGGGGTTTACTGTACAGTATAGTGGAGCTAGGGGGTTTACTGTACAGTATGGTGGAGCTAGAGGTTTACTGTACAGTATAGTGGAGCTAGAGGTTTACTGTACAGTATGGTGGAGCTAGAGGTTTACTGTACAGTATGGTGGAGCTAGAGGTTTACTGTACAGTATGGTGGAGCTAGAGGTTTACTGTACAGTATAGTGGAGCTAGAGGTTTACTGTACAGTATAGTGGAGCTAGGGGTTTACTGTACAGTATGGTGGAGCTAGGGGTTTACTGTACAGTATAGTGGAGCTAGGGGTTTACTGTACAGTATAGTGGAGCTAGGGGTTTACTGTACAGTATAGTGGAGCTAGGGGTTTACTGTACAGTATAGTGGAGCTAGGGGGTTTACTGTACAGTATAGTGGAGCTAGGGTTTACTGTACAGTATGGTGGAGCTAGAGGTTTACTGTACAGTATGGTGGAGCTAGAGGTTTACTGTACAGTATGGTGGAGCTAGGGGTTTACTGTACAGTATGGTGGAGCTAGAGGTTTACTGTACAGTATGGTGGAGCTAGGGGTTTACTGTATAGTATGGTGGAGCTAGAGGTTTACTGTACAGTATAGTGGAGCTAGGGGTTTACTGTACAGTATAGTGGAGCTAGGGGTTTACTGTACAGTATAGTGGAGCTAGGGGTTTACTGTACAGTATGGTGGAGCTAGAGGTTTACTGTACAGTATAGTGGAGCTAGGGGTTTACTGTACAGTATAGTGGAGCTAGGGGGTTTACTGTACAGTATAGTGGAGCTAGGGGTTTACTGTACAGTATGGTGGAGCTAGAGGTTTACTGTACAGTATAGTGGAGCTAGAGGTTTACTGTACAGTATGGTGGAGCTAGAGGTTTACTGTACAGTATGGTGGAGCTAGAGGTTTACTGTACAGTATGGTGGAGCTAGAGGTTTACTGTACAGTATAGTGGAGCTAGAGGTTTACTGTACAGTATAGTGGAGCTAGGGGTTTACTGTACAGTATGGTGGAGCTAGGGGTTTACTGTACAGTATAGTGGAGCTAGGGGTTTACTGTACAGTATAGTGGAGCTAGGGGGTTTACTGTACAGTATAGTGGAGCTAGGGGTTTACTGTACAGTATGGTGGAGCTAGAGGTTTACTGTACAGTATGGTGGAGCTAGAGGTTTACTGTACAGTATGGTGGAGCTAGGGGTTTACTGTACAGTATGGTGGAGCTAGAGGTTTACTGTACAGTATGGTGGAGCTAGGGGTTTACTGTATAGTATGGTGGAGCTAGAGGTTTACTGTACAGTATAGTGGAGCTAGGGGTTTACTGTACAGTATAGTGGAGCTAGGGGTTTACTGTACAGTATGGTGGAGCTAGAGGTTTACTATACAGTATAGTGGAGCTAGGGGGTTTACTGTACAGTATGGTGGAGCTAGAGGTTTACTGTACAGTATAGTGGAGCTAGGGGTTTACTGTACAGTATAGTGGAGCTAGGGGGTTTACTGTACAGTATAGTGGAGCTAGGGGGTTTACTGTACAGTATGGTGGAGCTAGAGGTTTACTGTACAGTATAGTGGAGCTAGAGGTTTACTGTACAGTATGGTGGAGCTAGAGGTTTACTGTACAGTATAGTGGAGCTAGGGATTTACTGTACACTATAGTGGAGCTAGAGGTTTACTGTACAGTATAGTGGAGCTAGGGGTTTACTGTACCATATAGTGGAGCTAGGGGGTTTACTGTACAGTATGGAGGAGCTAGGGGTTTACTGTACAGTATAGTGGAGCTAGGGGTTTACTGTACAGTATAGTGGAGCTAGGGGGTTTACTGTACAGTATAGTGGAGCTAGGGGTTTACTGTACAGTATAGTGGAGCTAGGGGTTTACTGTACAGTATGGTGGAGCTAGGGGTTTACTGTACAGTATAGTGGAGCTAGGGGTTTACTGTACAGTATAGTGGAGCTAGGGGTTTACTGTACAGTATGGTGGAGCTAGGGGTTTACTGTACAGTATAGTGGAGCTAGGGGTTTACTGTACAGTATAGTGGAGCTAGGGGGTTTACTGTACAGTATAGTGGAGCTAAGGGTTTACTGTACAGTATGGTGGAGCTAGAGGTTTACTGTACAGTATGGTGGAGCTAGAGGTTTACTGTACAGTATGGTGGAGCTAGGGGTTTACTGTACAGTATGGTGGAGCTAGAGGTTTACTGTACAGTATGGTGGAGCTAGGGGTTTACTGTATAGTATGGTGGAGCTAGAGGTTTACTGTACAGTATAGTGGAGCTAGGGGTTTACTGTACAGTATAGTGGAGCTAGGGGGTTTACTGTACAGTATAGTGGAGCTAGGGGTTTACTGTACAGTATGGTGGAGCTAGAGGTTTACTGTACAGTATAGTGGAGCTAGGGGGTTTACTGTACAGTATGGTGGAGCTAGAGGTTTACTGTACAGTATAGTGGAGCTAGGGGTTTACTGTACAGTATAGTGGAGCTAGGGGTTTACTGTACAGTATAGTGGAGCTAGGGGTTTACTGTACAGTATGGTGGAGCTAGAGGTTTACTGTACAGTATAGTGGAGCTAGAGGTTTACTGTACAGTATGGTGGAGCTAGAGGTTTACTGTACAGTATGGTGGAGCTAGAGGTTTACTGTACAGTATGGTGGAGCTAGAGGTTTACTGTACAGTATAGTGGAGCTAGAGGTTTACTGTACAGTATAGTGGAGCAAGGGTTTACTGTACAGTATGGTGGAGCTAGGGGTTTACTGTACAGTTTAGTGGAGCTAGGGGTTTACTGTACAGTATAGTGGAGCTAGGGGTTTACTGTACAGTATAGTGGGAGGGTTTACTGTACAGTATGGTGGAGCTAGAGGTTTACTGTACAGTATGGTGGAGCTAGGGTTTACTGTACAGTATGGTGGAGCTAGGGTTTACTGTACAGTATGGTGGAGCTAGAGGTTTACTGTACAGTATGGTGGTTTACTGTACTATGGGGACTAGGGGTTTACTGTATAGTATGGTGGAGCTAGAGGTTTACTGTACAGTATAGTGGAGCTAGGGGTTTACTGTACAGTATAGTGGAGCTAGGGGGTTTACTGTACAGTATAGTGGTGTGACAAGAGATGAAAAGAATCTGCCCACTCCATCAAGCAATGGGGACCACAACACAGGACATTCACGGGACCTCATGGAACCACGGACCGCGCCTGCAGAAACTGGACAACGGGGTGAAGCAGAGGAGATACCTAGCATAGACTTCTCCCAGCTGACGCTTGACATACCTCCTACGCCGCCTCCAGTGGTAGAAACAACCAGCTGGTATGATTGGGTGGAATCAGCCAACAGTAACACGGAAGCAGCAATATGAGAGTCAGTAGTGCATGACCTTAAAGGGTAATAATAGGAAGCTTCCGTTTAACACACAGGCCTAAGATTACGTAGGTCTACAGCCCCAGTGGGAACTTCCCCTTTAAAAAGATATATAAAGAGAACAGACATCATAAGACAGCATGATCCTCGTTAACATATGAGACAGACTTCATATGGAGGATCATCACAGGTAAATTTACTATTGCACTATACGCTTTTTGTTAGACTATAACAATATTAGAATATTGGATTATTTTGTCTATGTACTTATTGGATCACTATCTGAATATACTTGGTTGAACTTGGTGACCCCGAGACTGAGTCTAAGAAAAACAGAGGTCTAAACACCTCTTGAATACAGACAAAGTGGCGGTCACTCAGTGAGACATCAGGTACAGATGTGATTGGCAATACAAGGAAACAGCAAAATACCAGTTACAATATATTGAGTCTATACACAGAGTTGTAAAATACTAGTATTAGGATATACGCTTTTTGTTGGACTATACCAATATTAGAGAATTGGATTATTTTTGTCTATGTACTTATTGGATCACTATCTGAATATACTTGGTTGAATTTGGTGACCCCGAGACTGAGTCTACGAAAAACAGAGGTCTAAACACCTCTTGAATACAGACAAAGTGGCGGTCACTCAGTGAGACATCAGGTACAGATGTGATTGGCAATACAAGGAAACAGCAAAATACCAGTTACAATATATTGAGTCCATACACAGAGTTGTAAGTGTATTAAGATACTGGAATTCGGAATCTAGCGTCATCGCTGCGAGAATACCGATTACGGGAAAGTGACCAAGGGGCTGAGCATTTAAGGTAATTGAACTATTTTTGCTATTTAGTCAATATTGTTAGAAGTGTTAACGCATTTAAAGTTTTGCAATATTATCTGGCATAGCTTAAAGCATTAAGGATTGATTGAGCATTATTGTTGTATTGAGAAACTGTATAACCATTGAATTGTAATGATGTGTATAAGACAAAAAACAGAGTGACTTAATAAAAGCTTGAAACTTTGACAACTAGGCCAGATTAACGATCTGGAGAGCAAACGCCTTTGACACACTCACTGAACAGAAAGTGACCCTGGTTATAGGTTAAAGTGATTGCACTAAAGAATATTTCATTGTGTGGACAATAATATATTTTTAAGAGAGTCAAAACATATACCAATACTAGTTTCCAAGTGACTACTAGCTGACGAGCATAATAACTACTAGGAGTTGTTATTAGGTATTGATATATACATAGGTAAAGATAACTTGAGGGTAAAGAAATATAGGAGGAATCCATAACGCTTAATAATATTTAAATAGGAGTATATCTATCCAAGGCCTCATACTAGACCGGACAATAAGGGAGTGACAACGTGAACGAAGGAACAAACCCAACTCACGGGAAGGGCCATTACGAATAAATAGAAGGGTTGGTAGGGCCGCACGGCAAGGCCCTTGTTACACCGAAGTAACTAAAGTCCCAAAGTACTCTGCCCAGCCAGAGGACGGGGTAGAGGCTTTTGCTGCAGGCATTGGGCAAAAGTCAGCACCGTGACAGTGGAGCTAGGGGTTTACTGTACAGTATGGTGGAGCTAGAGGTTTACTGTACAGTATAGTGGAGCTAGGGGGTTTACTGTACAGTATGGTGGAGCTAGAGGTTTACTGTACAGTATAGTGGAGCTAGGGGTTTACTGTACAGTATAGTGGAGCTAGGGGGTTTACTGTACAGTATAGTGGAGCTAGGGGGTTTACTGTACAGTATGGTGGAGCTAGAGGTTTACTGTACAGTATAGTGGAGCTAGAGGTTTACTGTACAGTATGGTGGAGCTAGGGGTTTACTGTACAGTATGGTGGAGCTAGGGGTTTACTGTACAGTATAGTGGAGCTGGGGGTTTACTGTACACTATGGTGGAGCTAGGGGTTTACTGTACAGTATGGTGGAGCTAGGGGTTTACTGTACAGTATGGTGGAGCTAGGGGTTTACTGTACAGTATAGTGGAGCTAGGGGTTTACTGTACAGTATAGTGGAGCTAGGGGTTTACTGTACACTATAGTGGAGCTAGAGGTTTACTGTACAGTATAGTGGAGCTAGGGGTTTACTGTACCATATAGTGGAGCAAGGGGGTTTACTGTACAGTATGGAGGAGCTAGGGGTTTACTGTACAGTATAGTGGAGCTAGGGGTTTACTGTACAGTATAGTGGAGCTAGGGGGTTTACTGTACAGTATAGTGGAGCTAGGGGTTTACTGTACAGTATGGTGGAGCTAGGGGTTTACTGTACAGTATAGTGGAGCTAGGGGTTTACTGTACAGTATAGTGGAGCTAGGGGTTTACTGTACAGTATGGTGGAGCTAGGGGTTTACTGTACAGTATAGTGGAGCTAGGGGTTTACTGTACAGTATAGTGGAGCTAGGGGGTTTACTGTACAGTATAGTGGAGCTAGGGGTTTACTGTACAGTATGGTGGAGCTAGAGGTTTACTGTACAGTATGGTGGAGCTAGAGGTTTACTGTACAGTATGGTGGAGCTAGGGGTTTACTGTACAGTGTGGTGGAGCTAGAGGTTTACTGTACAGTATGGTGGAGCTAGGGGTTTACTGTACAGTATGGTGGAGCTAGAGGTTTACTGTACAGTATAGTGGAGCTAGGGGTTTACTGTACAGTATAGTGGAGCTAGGGGGTTTACTGTACAATATAGTGGAGCTAGGGGTTTACTGTACAGTATGGTGGAGCTAGAGGTTTACTGTACAGTATAATGGAGCTAGGGGGTTTACTGTACAGTATGGTGGAGCTAGAGGTTTACTGTACAGTATAGTGGAGCTAGGGGTTTACTGTACAGTATAGTGGAGCTAGGGGGTTTACTGTACAGTATAGTGGAGCTAGGGGTTTACTGTACAGTATGGTGGAGCTAGAGGTTTACTGTACAGTATAGTGGAGCTAGAGGTTTACTGTACAGTATGGTGGAGCTAGAGGTTTACTGTACAGTATGGTGGAGCTAGAGGTTTACTGTACAGTATGGTGGAGCTAGAGGTTTACTGTACAGTATAGTGGAGCTAGAGGTTTACTGTACAGTATGGTGGAGCTAGAGGTTTACTGTACAGTATAGCGGAGCTAGGGGTTTACTGTACAGTATAGTGGAGCTAGGGGTTTACTGTACAGTATAGTGGAGCTAGAGGGTTTACTGTACAGTATAGCGGAGCTAGGGGTTTACTGTACAGTATAGCGGAGCTAGGGGTTTACTGTACAGTATAGCGGAGCTAGGGGTTTACTGTACAGTATAGCGGAGCTAGGGGTTTACTGTACAGTATAGCGGAGCTAGGGGTTTACTGTACAGTATAGTGGAGCTAGGGGTTTACTGTACAGTATAGTGGAGCTAGGGGTTTACTGTACAGTATGGTGGAGCTAGAGGTTTACTGTACAGTATGGTGGAGCTAGAGGTTTACTGTACAGTATAGTGGAGCTAGGGGTTTACTGTACAGGATGGTGGAGCTAGAGGTTTACTGTACAGTATGGTGGAGCTAGAGGTTTACTGTACAGTATAGTGGAGCTAGGGGTTTACTGTACAGGATGGTGGAGCTAGAGGTTTACTGTACAGTATAGTGGAGCTAGGGGTTTACTGTACAGTATAGTGGAGCTAGGGGTTTACTGTACAGTATAGCGGAGCTAGGGGTTTACTGTACAGTATAGCGGAGCTAGGGGTTTACTGTACAGTATAGTGGAGCTAGAGGGTTTACTGTACAGTATAGCGGAGCTAGGGGTTTACTGTACAGTATAGCGGAGCTAGGGGTTTACTGTACAGTATAGCGGAGCTAGGGGTTTACTGTACAGTATAGCGGAGCTAGGGGTTTACTGTACAGTATAGCGGAGCTAGGGGTTTACTGTACAGTATAGTGGAGCTAGGGGTTTACTGTACAGTATAGTGGAGCTAGGGGTTTACTGTACAGTATGGTGGAGCTGGGAGTTTACTGTACAGTATAGTGGAGCTAGGGGGTTTACTGTACAGTATAGTGGAGCTAGGGGTTTAATGTACAGTATAGTGGAGCTAGAGGTTTACTGTACAGTATGGTGGAGCTAGGGTTTACTGTACAGTATAGTGGAGCTGGGGGTTTACTGTACAGTATGGTGGAGCTAGGGGTTTACTGTACAGTATAGTGGAGCTACTGTACAGTATGGTGGAGCTAGGGGTTTACTGTACAGTATGGTGGAGCTAGGGGTTTACTGTACAGTATAGTGGAGCTACTGTACAGTATGGTGGAGCTAGGGGTTTACTGTACAGTATGGTGGAGCTAGGGGTTTACTGTACAGTATAGTGGAGCTGGGGGTTTACTGTACACTATGGTGGAGCTAGGGGTTTACTGTACAGTATGGTGGAGCTAGGGGTTTACTGTACAGTATGGTGGAGCTAGGGGTTTACTGTACAGTATAGTGGAGCTAGGGGTTTACTGTACAGTATAGTGGAGCTAGGGGTTTACTGTACACTATAGTGGAGCTAGAGGTTTACTGTACAGTATAGTGGAGCTAGGGGTTTACTGTACCATATAGTGGAGCTAGGGGTTTACTGTACAGTATGGAGGAGCTAGGGGTTTACTGTACAGTATAGTGGAGCTAGGGGTTTACTGTACAGTATAGTGGAGCTAGGGGGTTTACTGTACAGTATAGTGGAGCTAGGGGTTTACTGTACAGTATAGTGGAGCTAGGGGTTTACTGTACAGTATGGTGGAGCTAGGGGTTTACTGTACAGTATAGTGGAGCTAGGGGTTTACTGTACAGTATAGTGGAGCTAGGGGTTTACTGTACAGTATGGTGGAGCTAGGGGTTTACTGTACAGTATAGTGGAGCTAGGGGTTTACTGTACAGTATAGTGGAGCTAGGGGGTTTACTGTACAGTATAGTGGAGCTAGGGGTTTACTGTACAGTATAGTGGAGCTAGGGGTTTACTGTACAGTATAGTGGAGCTAGGGGTTTACTGTACAGTATGGTGGAGCTGGGAGTTTACTGTACAGTATAGTGGAGCTAGGGGTTTACTGTACAGTATAGTGGAGCTAGGGGTTTACTGTACAGTATAGTGGAGCTAGGGGTTTACTGTACAGTATAGTGGAGCTAGGAGTTTACTGTACAGTATGGTGGAGCTAGGGGTTTACTGTACAGTATGGTGGAGCTAGGGTTTACTGTACAGTATAGTGGAGCTAGAGGTTTACTGTACAGTATAGTGGAGCTAGAGGTTTACTGTACAGTATGGTGGAGCTAGGGTTTACTGTACAGTATAGTGGAGCTGGGGGTTTACTGTACAGTATGGTGGAGCTAGGGGTTTACTGTACAGTATAGTGGAGCTAGGGGTTTACTGTACAGTATGGTGGAGCTAGGGGTTTACTGTACAGTATAGTGGAGCTACTGTACAGTATGGTGGAGCTAGGGGTTTACTGTACAGTATGGTGGAGCTAGGGGTTTACTGTACAGTATGGTGGAGCTAGGGGTTTACTGTACAGTATGGTGGAGCTAGGGGTTTACTGTACAGTATAGTGGAGCTACTGTACAGTATGGTGGAGCTAGGGGTTTACTGTACAGTATGGTGGAGCTAGGGGTTTACTGTACAGTATAGTGGAGCTGGGGGTTTACTGTACACTATGGTGGAGCTAGGGGTTTACTGTACAGTATGGTGGAACTAGGGGTTTACTGTACAGTATGGTGGAGCTAGGGGTTTACTGTACAGTATGGTGGAGCTAGGGGTTTACTGTACAGTATAGTGGAGCTAGGGGTTTACTGTACAGTATGGTGGAGCTAGGGGTTTACTGTACAGTATGGTGGAGCTAGGGGTTTACTGTACAGTATAGTGGAGCTAGGGGGTTTACTGTACAGTATGGTGGAGCTAGGGGTTTACTGTACAGTATAGTGGAGCTAGGGGTTTACTGTACCATATAGTGGAGCTAGGGGTTTACTGTACAGTATAGTGGAGCTAGGGGTTTACTGTACCATATAGTGGAGCTAGGGGTTTACTGTACCATATAGTGGAGCTAGGGGTTTACTGTACAGTATAGTGGAGCTAGGGGTTTACTGTACAGTATGGTGGAGCTAGAGGTTTACTGTACAGTATGGTGGAGCTAGGGGTTTACTGTACAGTATGGTGGAGCTAGAGGTTTACTGTACCATATAGTGGAGCTAGAGGTTTACTGTACCATATAGTGGAGCTAGGGGTTTACTGTACAGGATGGTGGAGCTAGAGGTTTACTGTACAGTATAGTGGAGCTAGGGGTTTACTGTACAGTATGGTGGAGCTAGAGGTTTACTGTACAGTATGGTGGAGCTAGGGGTTTACTTTACAGTATGGTGGAGCTAGGGGTTTACTGTACAGTATAGTGGAGCTAGGGGTTTACTGTACAGTATAGTGGAGCTAGGGGTTTACTGTACAGTATGGTGGAGCTAGGGGTTTACTGTACAGTATGGTGGAGCTAGGGATTTACTGTACAGTATAGTGGAAGTAGGGGGTTTACTGTACAGTATGGTGGAGCTAGGGGTTTACTGTACAGTATAGTGGAGCTAGAGGTTTACTGTACAGTATGGTGGAGCTAGGGGTTTACTGTACAGTATAGTGGAGCTAGGGGGTTTACTGTACAGTATGGTGGAGCTAGGGGTTTACTGTACCATATAGTGGAGCTAGGGGTTTACTGTACAGTATAGTGGAGCTAGGGGTTTACTGTACAGTATGGTGGAGCTAGGGGTTTACTGTACCATATAGTGGAGCTAGGGGTTTACTGTACCATATAGTGGAGCTAGGGGTTTACTGTACAGTATGGTGGAGCTAGGGGTTTACTGTACAGTATGGTGGAGCTAGGGGTTTACTGTACAGTATGGTGGAGCTAGAGGTTTACTGTACAGTATGGAGGAGCTAGGGGTTTACTGTACAGTATGGTGGAGCTAGGGGTTTACTGTACAGTATGGTGGAGCTAGGGGTTTACTGTACAGTATGGTGGAGCTAGGGGTTTACTGTACAGTATGGTGGAGCTAGGGGTTTACTGTACAGTATAGTGGAGCTAGGGGTTTACTGTACAGTATGGTGGAGCTAGAGGTTTACTGTACAGTATAGTGGAGCTAGGGGTTTACTGTACAGTATAGTGGAGCTAGGGGTTTACTGTACAGTATGGTGGAGCTAGGGGTTTACTGTACAGTATAGTGGAGCTAGAGGTTTACTGTACAGTATAGTGGAGCTAGGGGTTTACTGTACAGTATGGTGGAGCTAGGGGTTTACTGTACAGTATGGTGGAGCTAGAGGTTTACTGTACAGTATAGTGGAGCTAGGGGTTTACTGTACAGTATGGTGGAGCTTGGGGTTTACTGTACAGTATGGTGGAGCTAGGGGTTTACTGTACAGTATGGTGGAGCTAGGGGTTTACTGTACAGTATAGTGGAGCTAGGGGTTTACTGTACAGTATAGTGGAGCTAGGGGTTTACTGTACAGTATGGTGGAGCTAGGGGTTTACTGTACAGTATGGTGGAGCTAGGGGTTTACTGTACAGTATAGTGGAGCTAGGGGTTTACTGTACAGTATAGTGGAGCTAGGGGTTTACTGTACAGTATAGTGGAGCTAGAGGTTTACTGTACAGTATGGTGGAGCTAGGTGTTTACTGTACAGTATAGTGGAGCTAGGGGTTTACTGTACAGTATGGTGGAGCTAGGGGTTTACTGTACAGTATGGTGGAGCTAGGGGTTTACTGTACAGTATAGTGGAGCTAGAGGTTTACTGTACAGTATGGTGGAGCTACTGTACAGTATAGTGGAGCTAGGGGTTTACTGTACAGTATGGTGGAGCTAGGGGTTTACTGTACAGTATGGTGGAGCTAGGGGTTTACTGTACAGTATGGTGGAGCTAGGGGTTTACTGTACAGTATAGTGGAGCTGGGGGTTTACTGTACACTATGGTGGAGCTAGGGGTTTACTGTACAGTATGGTGGAGCTAGGGGTTTACTGTACAGTATGGTGGAGCTAGGGGTTTACTGTACAGTATGGTGGAGCTAGGGGTTTACTGTACAGTATAGTGGAGCTAGGGGTTTACTGTACAGTATGGTGGAGCTAGGGGTTTACTGTACAGTATGGTGGAGCTAGGGGTTTACTGTACAGTATAGTGGAGCTAGGGGGTTTACTGTACAGTATGGTGGAGCTAGGGGTTTACTGTACAGTATAGTGGAGCTAGGGGTTTACTGTACCATATAGTGGAGCTAGGGGTTTACTGTACAGTATAGTGGAGCTAGGGGTTTACTGTACCATATAGTGGAGCTAGGGGTTTACTGTACCATATAGTGGAGCTAGGGGTTTACTGTACAGTATAGTGGAGCTAGGGGTTTACTGTACAGTATGGTGGAGCTAGAGGTTTACTGTACAGTATGGTGGAGCTAGGGGTTTACTGTACAGTATGGTGGAGCTAGAGGTTTACTGTACCATATAGTGGAGCTAGAGGTTTACTGTACCATATAGTGGAGCTAGGGGTTTACTGTACAGGATGGTGGAGCTAGAGGTTTACTGTACAGTATAGTGGAGCTAGGGGTTTACTGTACAGTATGGTGGAGCTAGAGGTTTACTGTACAGTATGGTGGAGCTAGGGGTTTACTGTACAGTATGGTGGAGCTAGGGGTTTACTGTACAGTATAGTGGAGCTAGGGGTTTACTGTACAGTATAGTGGAGCTAGGGGTTTACTGTACAGTATGGTGGAGCTAGGGGTTTACTGTACAGTATGGTGGAGCTAGGGATTTACTGTACAGTATAGTGGAAGTAGCGGGTTTACTGTACAGTATGGTGGAGCTAGGGGTTTACTGTACAGTATAGTGGAGCTAGAGGTTTACTGTACAGTATGGTGGAGCTAGGGGTTTACTGTACAGTATAGTGGAGCTAGGGGGTTTACTGTACAGTATGGTGGAGCTAGGGGTTTACTGTACCATATAGTGGAGCTAGGGGTTTACTGTACAGTATAGTGGAGCTAGGGGGTTTACTGTACAGTATGGTGGAGCTAGGGGTTTACTGTACCATATAGTGGAGCTAGGGGTTTACTGTACCATATAGTGGAGCTAGGGGTTTACTGTACAGTATGGTGGAGCTAGGGGTTTACTGTACAGTATGGTGGAGCTAGGGGTTTACTGTACAGTATGGTGGAGCTAGAGGTTTACTGTACAGTATGGAGGAGCTAGGGGTTTACTGTACAGTATGGTGGAGCTAGGGGTTTACTGTACAGTATGGTGGAGCTAGGGGTTTACTGTACAGTATGGTGGAGCTAGGGGTTTACTGTACAGTATGGTGGAGCTAGGAGTTTACTGTACAGTATAGTGGAGCTAGGGGTTTACTGTACAGTATGGTGGAGCTAGAGGTTTACTGTACAGTATAGTGGAGCTAGGGGTTTACTGTACAGTATAGTGGAGCTAGGGGTTTACTGTACAGTATGGTGGAGCTAGGGGTTTACTGTACAGTATAGTGGAGCTAGAGGTTTACTGTACAGTATAGTGGAGCTAGGGGTTTACTGTACAGTATGGTGGAGCTAGGGGTTTACTGTACAGTATGGTGGAGCTAGAGGTTTACTGTACAGTATAGTGGAGCTAGGGGTTTACTGTACAGTATGGTGGAGCTTAGGGTTTACTGTACAGTATGGTGGAGCTAGGGATTTACTGTACAGTATGGTGGAGCTAGGGGTTTACTGTACAGTATAGTGGAGCTAGGGGTTTACTGTACAGTATAGTGGAGCTAGGGGTTTACTGTACAGTATGGTGGAGCTAGGGGTTTACTGTACAGTATGGTGGAGCTAGGGTTTACTGTACAGTATAGTGGAGCTAGGGGTTTACTGTACAGTATAGTGGAGCTAGGGGTTTACTGTACAGTATAGTGGAGCTAGAGGTTTACTGTACAGTATGGTGGAGCTAGGTGTTTACTGTACAGTATAGTGGAGCTAGGGGTTTACTGTACAGTATGGTGGAGCTAGGGGTTTACTGTACAGTATGGTGGAGCTAGGGGTTTACTGTACAGTATAGTGGAGCTAGAGGTTTACTGTACAGTATGGTGGAGCTACTGTACAGTATAGTGGAGCTAGGGGTTTACTGTACAGTATGGTGGAGCTAGGGGTTTACTGTACAGTATAGTGGAGCTAGGGGTTTACTGTACAGTATGGTGGAGCTAGGGGTTTACTGTACAGTATGGTGGAGCTAGAGGTTTACTGTACAGTATAGTGGAGCTAGGGGTTTACTGTACAGTATGGTGGAGCTAGGGGTTTACTGTACAGTATGGTGGAGCTAGGGGTTTACTGTACAGTATAGTGGAGCTAGGGGTTTACTGTACAGTATAGTGGAGCTAGAGGTTTACTGTACAGTATAGTGGAGCTAGGGGTTTACTGTACCATATAGTGGAGCTAGGGGTTTACTGTACAGTATGGTGGAGCTAGGGGTTTACTGTACAGTATGGTGGAGCTAGGGGTTTACTGTACAGTATGGTGGAGCTAGAGGTTTACTGTACAGTATGGAGGAGCTAGGGGTTTACTGTACAGTATGGTGGAGCTAGGGGTTTACTGTACAGTATGGTGGAGCTAGGGGTTTACTGTACAGTATGGTGGAGCTAGGGGTTTACTGTACAGGATGGTGGAGCTAGAGGTTTACTGTACAGTATGGTGGAGCTAGGGGTTTACTGTACAGTATAGTGGAGCTAGGGGGTTTACTGTACAGTATGGTGGAGCTAGGGGTTTACTGTACCATATAGTGGAGCTAGGGGTTTACTGTACAGTATGGTGGAGCTAGGGGTTTACTGTACAGTATGGTGGAGCTAGGGGTTTACTGTACAGTATGGTGGAGCTAGGGGGTTTACTGTACAGTATAGTGGAGCTAGGGGTTTACTGTACAGTATGGTGGAGCTAGAGGTTTACTGTACAGTATAGTGGAGCTAGGGGTTTACTGTACAGTATAGTGGAGCTAGGGGTTTACTGTACAGTATGGTGGAGCTAGGGGTTTACTGTACAGTATAGTGGAGCTAGAGGTTTACTGTACAGTATAGTGGAGCTAGGGGTTTACTGTACAGTATGGTGGAGCTAGGGGTTTACTGTACAGTATGGTGGAGCTAGAGGTTTACTGTACAGTATGGTGGAGCTAGGGGTTTACTGTACAGTATGGTGGAGCTAGGGGTTTACTGTACAGTATGGTGGAGCTAGGGGTTTACTGTACAGTATGGTGGAGCTAGGGGTTTACTGTACAGTATAGTGGAGCTAGGGGTTTACTGTACAGTATAGTGGAGCTAGGGGTTTACTGTACAGTATGGTGGAGCTAGGGGTTTACTGTACAGTATGGTGGAGCTAGGGGTTTACTGTACAGTATGGTGGAGCTAGAGGTTTACTGTACAGTATAGTGGAGCTAGGGGTTTACTGTACAGTATAGTGGAGCTAGGGGTTTACTGTACAGTATAGTGGAGCTAGGGGTTTACTGTACAGTATGGTGGAGCTAGGGGTTTACTGTACAGTATGGTGGAGCTAGAGGTTTACTGTACAGTATAGTGGAGCTAGGGGTTTACTGTACAGTATGGTGGAGCTAGGGGTTTACTGTACAGTATGGTGGAGCTAGGGGTTTACTGTACAGTATAGTGGAGCTAGGGGTTTACTGTACAGTATAGTGGAGCTAGAGGTTTACTGTACAGTATAGTGGAGCTAGGGGTTTACTGTACCATATAGTGGAGCTAGGGGTTTACTGTACAGTATGGTGGAGCTAGGGGTTTACTGTACAGTATGGTGGAGCTAGGGGTTTACTGTACAGTATGGTGGAGCTAGGGGTTTACTGTACCATATAGTGGAGCTAGGGGTTTACTGTACAGTATAGTGGAGCTAGGGGTTTACTGTACAGTATAGTGGAGCTAGAGGTTTACTGTACAGTATAGTGGAGCTAGGGGTTTACTGTACCATATAGTGGAGCTAGGGGTTTACTGTACAGTATAGTGGAGCTAGAGGTTTACTGTACAGTATAGTGGAGCTAGGGGTTTACTGTACAGTATAGTGGAGCTAGGGGTTTACTGTACAGTATAGTGGAGCTAGGGGTTTACTGTACAGTATAGTGGAGCTAGGGGTTTACTGTACAGTATAGTGGAGCTAGGGGTTTACTGTACAGTATAGTGGAGCTAGGGGTTTACTGTACAGTATAGTGGAGCTAGGGGTTTACTGTACCATATAGTGGAGCTAGGGGTTTACTGTACCATATAGTGGAGCTAGGGGTTTACTGTACAGTATGGTGGCACATTGGATTGGTACCCTTGCTGAAAATGGGAAGGTAAGATTCGTAGCCCTATATGGGATGAGTACAATAACTTATTAGAATCAAAAACCAAATGATATAAGAACATATTTGTGCATGCTTCAAGTGAATGTGTAGGCATACGCAGCGTTTATGTTAATTATAACATTGCCATTCACATGATTAAACCTACTTTTGTCTCAAGTTCGTTCCATGTATGACATAATACATTACTGGATTCAGTTTTTAATACAAGTTCTTTGACATGACATGATGGAATTCGAACAAATAACATATCTGAAGTTAAATACAATTCTACCTCATTCCTCTGAAGTTGCACGAAGTTGATGAGATAGTTGGAGTTGAGCGCAGTGCTCAGGTCGACAGCAGCCTCGGACCGCTGTTTGTTGTTCCGGTCGCGTGGAGAACTCTCCGATTCCGTTCGGAACGCGTCCAAGGTATTGGTCTGTTGCGTGTCATGTAGCGACGTGTAAAGCCAGGTCAGTAGTTGTGCTTGTTGGTACACAGAGGTACCCGTGTCAATGGAAGACATCATGTTGATCTTTGGAAGAGGAACGCACAGCGCGTCTTGGAGTTGAAGCGCCACCGTAATTGTTTTGTGTAGACAAGTAGCCAAACCAAATCACTATTTTTTTTTTATCATTCGACCTCTTCAACCTGATAAACAAATAAATCCTTGCATTCACCTCAAATAGCTATATGGGACTCCGATACCTGGTTTATTGTCACGGGAGAACCGTAGTGAAAACATGACAGGGTGAAAAGTTTGTGCCAGTCAAAAACATGTGTGGACTCCCTTCCAGTAGTACAGTCACAGCAGGACACAGCAGGGATGAGCTCATTGCATATTTTCTCTCGGTCATTGGAGTGCGTCATCACGAATGTAGGAGGTCCGATGCTTGGAGCGCTTCAGTGAGTAATGGAAGGATATGAATGGCCAATTACTGAGGAATTAGTATCCCAATGGCAGTAATACTGGTAAAACAATACCAGTACTAAAGTAGTAATATAATTAAGTCAATTAATTTGTTGTAAGTCTGTTAGCCTAATCATGCATTTCATATTCATACACCCCTCGAAATTAACATTCAATTGTGTGGGTAATAAGATGGTGTGTATCTTGAGTGGCACAGTAAGTGTTTGGATGTTACATAACGAGACAGAGGCATTGATGCGAGTAACCAGTCTTGTTCAGTACATTGCAATGGGTATCTCAAGCACACCGGTAAAAACACTGGAGTTGCAGTAATCAACATTTACCAACAGATGGCATCACTGTGCCATCTTTTACCCATAACAGGAAGTTAGTCATTCACATCACTGTGCCATCTTATTACCCATAACAGGAAGTTAGACATTCACATCACTGTGCCATCTTATTACCCATAACAGGAAGTTAGACATTCACATCACTGTGCCATCTTATTACCCATAACAGGAAGTTAGCCATTCACATCACTGTGCCATCTTATTACCCATAACAGGAAGTTAGCCATTCACATCACTGTGCCATCGTATTACCATAACAGGAAGTTAGACATTCACATCACTGTGCCATCGTATTACCCATAACAGGAAGTTAGACATTCACATCACTGTGCCATCTTATTACCCATAACAGGAAGTTAGCCATTCACATCACTGTGCCATCGTATTACCCATAACAGGAAGTTAGCCATTCACATCACTGTGCCATCTTATTACGCATAACAGGAAGTTAGACATTCACATCACTGTGCCATCTTGTTAGCCATTCACATCACTGTGCCATCTTATTACCCATAACAGGAAGTTAGACATTCACATCACTGTGCCATCTTATTACCCATAACAGGAAGTTAGACATTCACATCACTGTGCCATCTTATTACCCCTAACAGGAAGTTAGACATTCACATCACTGTGCCATCTTATTACCCATAACAGGAAGTTAGACATTCACATCACTGTGCCATCTTATTACCCATAACAGGAAGTTAGCCATTCACATCACTGTGCCATCTTGTTAGACATTCACATCACTGTGCCATCTTATTACCCATAACAGGAAGTTAGACATTCACATCACTGTGCCATCTTATTACCCCTAACAGGAAGTTAGACATTCACATCACTGTGCCATCTTATTACCCATAACAGGAAGTTAGCCCTTCACATCACTGTGCCATCTTATTACCCATAACAGGAAGTTAGACATTCACATCACTGTGCCATCTTATTACCCATAACAGGAAGTTAGACATTCACATCACTGTGCCATCTTATTACCCCTAACAGGAAGTTAGACATTCACATCACTGTGCCATCTTATTACCCATAACAGGAAGTTAGCCCTTCACATCACTGTGCCATCTTATTACCCATAACAGGAAGTTAGACATTCACATCACTGTGCCATCTTATTACCCATAACAGGAAGTTAGACATTCACATCACTGTGCCATCTTGTTCACCATTCACATCACTGTGCCATCTTATTACCCATAACAGGAAGTTAGCCCTTCACATCACTGTGCCATCTTATTACCCATAACAGGAAGTTAGACATTCACATCACTGTGCCATCTTATTACCCATAACAGGAAGTTAGACATTCACATCACTGTGCCATCTTATTACCCCTAACAGGAAGTTAGACATTCACATCACTGTGCCATCTTATTACCCATAACAGGAAGTTAGACATTCACATCACTGTGCCATCTTATTACCCATAACAGGAAGTTAGACATTCACATCACTGTGCCATCTTATTACCCATAACAGGAAGTTAGACATTCACATCACTGTGCCATCTTATACCCATAACAGGAAGTTAGACATTCACATCACTGTGCCATCTTATTACCCCTAACAGGAAGTTAGATATTCACATCACTGTGTCATCTTATTACCCCTAACAGGAAGTTAGACATTCACATCACTGTGTCATCTTATACCCCTAACAGGAAGTTAGATATTCACATCACTGTGTCATCTTATTAACCCTAACAGGAAGTTAGACATTCACATCACTGTGTCATCTTATACCCCTAACAGGAAGTTAGACATTCACATCACTGTGTCATCTTATTACCCCTAACAGGAAGTTAGACATTCACATCACTGTGTCATCTTATACCCCTAACAGGAAGTTAGACATTCACATCACTGTGTCATCTTATACCCCTAACAGGAAGTTAGACATTCACATCACTGTTGTAAAAAGGTGTTCAAATATCAAATACCTAGAATGTTTATTTAAATTTGAGCTTTGCTAATTAGAAGAAAGAAACATATGACCCTGAAATATACTGGAATAACCTTTGATAAATTACATTGAGTGACTTAATAGGTCTACCTCAAATCAAATGTTATTGGTCACATATTTATCAGATGTTATTGTGTTTGTAGCAAAATGCTAGTGTTTCTAGCTCCAACAGTGCAGTAGTATCTAACTAAATGCTTGTGTTCCTGGCTCCAACAGTACAGTAGTATCTAACTAAATGCTTGTGTTTCTAGCTCCAACAGTGTAGTAGTATCTAACTAAATGCTTGTGTTCCTGGCTCCAACAGTACAGTAGTATCTAACTAAATGCTTGTGTTTCTAGCTCCAACAGTGTAGTAGTATCTAACTAAATGCTTGTGTTTCTAGCTCCAACAGTGTAGTAGTATCTAACTAAATGCTTGTGTTCCTGGCTCCAACAGTACAGTAGTATCTAACTAAATGCTTGTGTTTCTAGCTCCAACAGTGCAGTAGTATCTAACTAAATGCTTGTGTTCCTAGCTCCAACAGTGTAGTAGTATCTAACTGAATGCTTGTGTTTCTAGCTCCAACAGTGTAGTAGTATCTAACTAAATGCTTGTGTTCCTAGCTCCAACAGTGTAGTAGTATCTAACTAAATGCTTGTGTTTCTAGCTCCAACAGTGTAGTAGTATCTAACTAAATGCTTGTGTTCCTAGCTCCAACAGTGTAGTAGTATCTAACTAAATGCTTGTGTTCCTAGCTCCAACAGTGTAGTAGTATCTAACTAAATGCTTGTGTTTCTAGCTCCAACAGTGTAGTAGTATCTAACTAAATGCTTGTGTTCCTAGCTCCAACAGTGTAGTAGTATCTAACTAAATGCTTGTGTTCCTAGCTCCAACAGTGTAGTAGTATCTAACTAAATGCTTGTGTTTCTAGCTCCAACAGTGCAGTAATATCTAACTAAATGCTTGTGTTTCTAGCTCCAACAGTGCAGTAGTATCTAACTAAATGCTTGTGTTTCTAGTTCCAACAGTGCAGTAATATCTAACTAAATGCTTGTGTTTCTAGCTCCAACAGTGCAGTAATATCTAACTAAATGCTTGTGTTTCTAGCTCCAACAGTGTAGTAGTATCTAACTAAATGCTTGTGTTCCTAGCTCCAACAGTGTAGTAGTATCTAACTAAATGCTTGTGTTCCTAGCTCCAACAGTGTAGTAGTATCTAACTAAATGCTTGTGTTCCTAGCTCCAACAGTGTAGTAGTATCTAACTAAATGCTTGTGTTTCTAGCTCCAACAGTGCAGTAGTATCTAACTAAATGCTTGTGTTTCTAGCTCCAACAGTGTAGTAGTATCTAACTAAATGCTTGTGTTCCTAGCTCCAACAGTGTAGTAGTATCTAACTAAATGCTTGTGTTCCTAGCTCCAACAGTGTAGTACTATCTAACTAAATGCTTGTGTTCCTAGCTCCAACAGTGTAGTAGTATCTAACTAAATGCTTGTGTTTCTAGCTCCAACAGTGCAGTAATATCTAACTAAATGCTTGTGTTTCTAGCTCCAACAGTGCAGTAGTATCTAACTAAATGCTTGTGTTTCTAGTTCCAACAGTGCAGTAATATCTAACTAAATGCTTGTGTTTCTAGCTCCAACAGTGCAGTAATATCTAACTAAATGCTTGTGTTTCTAGCTCCAACAGTGTAGTAGTATCTAACTAAATGCTTGTGTTCCTAGCTCCAACAGTGTAGTAGTATCTAACTAAATGCTTGTGTTCCTAGCTCCAACAGTGTAGTAGTATCTAACTAAATGCTTGTGTTCCTAGCTCCAACAGTGTAGTAGTATCTAACTAAATGCTTGTGTTTCTAGCTCCAACAGTAATATCTAACTAAATGCTTGTGTTTCTAGCTCCAACAGTGCAGTAATATCTAACTAAATGCTTGTGTTCCTAGCTATTATATGCCATTTAGCAGACGCTTTTATCCAAAGCGACTTACAGTCATGTGTGCATACATTCTACGTATGGGTGGTCCCGGGGATCGAACCCACTACCCTGGCGTTACAAGCGCCATGCTCTACCAACTGAGCTACAGAAGGACCAACTGAGCTCCAACAGTGCAGTAATATCTAACTAAATGCTTGTGTTCCTAGTTCCAACAGTGCAGTAATATCTAACTAAATGCTTGTGTTCCTAGCTCCAACAGTGCAGTAATATCTAACTAAATGCTTGTGTTCCTAACTCCAACAGTGCAGTAATATCTAACTAAATGCTTGTGTTCCTAGCTCCAACAGTGCAGTAATATCTAACTAAATGCTTGTGTTCCTAGCTCCAACAGTGCAGTAATATCTAACTAAATGCTTGTGTTCCTAGCTCCAACAGTGCAGTAATATCTAACTAAATGCTTGTGTTCCTAACTCCAACAGTGCAGTAATATCTAACTAAATGCTTGTGTTCCTAACTCCAACAGTGCAGTAATATCTAACTAAATGCTTGTGTTCCTAGCTCCAACAGTGCAGTAATATCTAACTAAATGCTTGTGTTCCTAGCTCCAACAGTGTAGTAATATCTAACTAAATGCTTGTGTTTCTAGCTCCAACAGTGCAGTAGTATCTAACTAAATGCTTGTGTTCCTAGCTCCAACAGTGCAGTAATATCTAACTAAATGCTTGTGTTTCTAGCTCCAACAGTGTAGTAGTATCTAACTAAATGCTTGTGTTCCTAGTTCCAACAGTGCAGTAATATCTAACTAAATGCTTGTGTTTCTAGCTCCAACAGTGCAGTAGTATCTAACTAAATGCTTGTGTTCCTAGCTCCAACAGTGCAGTAATATCTAACTAAATGCTTGTGTTTCTAGCTCCAACAGTGCAGTAGTATCTAACTAAATGCTTGTGTTTCTAGCTCCAACAGTGCAGTAGTATCTAACTAAATGCTTGTGTTTCTAGCTCCAACAGTGCAGTAGTATCTAACTAAATGCTTGTGTTCCTAGTTCCAACAGTGCAGTAATATCTAACTAAATGCTTGTCTTCCTAGCTCCAACAGTGCAGTAATATCTAACTAAATGCTTGTGTTCCTAGTTCCAACAGTGCAGTAATATCTAACTAAATGCTTGTGTTTCTAGCTCCAACAGTGCAGTAGTATCTAACTAAATGCTTGTGTTTCTAGCTCCAACAGTGCAGTAGTATCTAACTAAATGCTTGTGTTCCTAGTTCCAACAGTGCAGTAATATCTAACTAAATGCTTGTGTTCCTAGCTCCAACAGTGCAGTAATATCTAACTAAATGCTTGTGTTCCTAGCTCCAACAGTGCAGTAATATCTAACTAAATGCTTGTGTTCCTAGCTCCAACAGTGCAGTAATATCTAACTAAATGCTTGTGTTCCTAACTCCAACAGTGCAGTAATATCTAACTAAATGCTTGTGTTCCTAGCTCCAACAGTGCAGTAATATCTAACTAAATGCTTGTGTTCCTAGCTCCAACAGTGCAGTAATATCTAACTAAATGCTTGTGTTCCTAACTCCAACAGTGCAGTAATATCTAACTAAATGCTTGTGTTCCTAGCTCCAACAGTGCAGTAATATCTAACTAAATGCTTGTGTTCCCAGCTCCAACAGTGCAGTAATATCTAACTAAATGCTTGTGTTCCCAGCTCCAACAGTACAGTAATATCTAACTAAATGCTTGTGTTTCTAGCTCCAACAGTACAGTAGTATCTAACTAAATGCTTGTGTTCCTAGCTCCAACAGTACCTTAGTATCTAACTAAATGCTTGTGTTCCTAGCTCCAACAGTGCAGTAATATCTAACTAAATGCTTGTGTTCCTAACTCCAACAGTGCAGTAATATCTAACTAAATGCTTGTGTTCCTAGCTCCAACAGTGCAGTAATATCTAACTAAATGCTTGTGTTCCCAGCTCCAACAGTGCAGTAATATCTAACTAAATGCTTGTGTTCCCAGCTCCAACAGTGCAGTAATATCTAACTAAATGCTTGTGTTCCTAGCTCCAACAGTGTAGTAGTATCTAACTAAATGCTTGTGTTCCTAGCTCCAACAGTGCAGTAATATCTAACTAAATGCTTGTGTTCCTAGCTCCAACAGTGCAGTAATATCTAACTAAATGCTTGTGTTCCCAGCTCCAACAGTGCAGTAATATCTAACTAAATGCTTGTGTTCCCAGCTCCAACAGTGCAGTAATATCTAACTAAATGCTTGTGTTCCTAGCTCCAACAGTGTAGTAGTATCTAACTAAATGCTTGTGTTCCTAGCTCCAACAGTGCAGTAATATCTAACTAAATGCTTGTGTTTCTAGCTCCAACAGTGCAGTAGTATCTAACTAAATGCTTGTGTTCCTAGCTCCAACAGTGCAGTAATATCTAACTAAATGCTTGTGTTCCCAGCTCCAACAGTGCAGTAATATCTAACTAAATGCTTGTGTTCCTAGCTCCAACAGTGCAGTAATATCTAACTAAATGCTTGTGTTCCTAGCTCCAACAGTGCAGTAATATCTAACTAAATGCTTGTGTTCCCAGCTCCAACAGTGCAGTAATATCTAACTAAATGCTTGTGTTCCTAGCTCCAACAGTGTAGTAGTATCTAACTAAATGCTTGTGTTCCTAGCTCCAACAGTGCAGTAATATCTAACTAAATGCTTGTGTTTCTAGCTCCAACAGTGCAGTAATATCTAACTAAATGCTTGTGTTCCTAGCTCCAACAGTGCAGTAATATCTAACTAAATGCTTGTGTTCCTAGCTCCAACAGTGCAGTAATATCTAACTAAATGCTTGTGTTCCTAACTCCAACAGTGCAGTAATATCTAACTAAATGCTTGTGTTCCTAACTCCAACTGTCATGTTTGTCATTTATTATCATGTCTTGTCCCTGTGCTCCCCATGCTATTCGTTTCCCTCTGCTGGTCTTATTTGGTTCTTTCCCTCCTTCTATCCCTCTCTCTCCCCCTCCCTCTCTCACTCTCTCGCTCTCTCTTCTCTCTATCGTTCCGTTCCTGCTCCCAGCTGTTCCTATTCCCCTAATCATCATTTAGTCTTCCCACACCTGTTCCCGATCCTTTCCCCTGATTAGAGTCCCTATTTATTCCTTTGTGATCCGTTCCTGTCCCGTCGGTTCCTTGTTTTGTATTCACCATGCTGTGATTGTGTTTCGCCCTGTCCTGTCGTGTTTTTTGCCTTCATCAGATGCTGCGTGTGAGCAGGTGGCTCTATCAACTACGGCCTGCGCCTACCCGAAGCGACCTGCAGTCTGTGGCCGCTTCTCTAGTTATTCCCCTCTACAGACTAGAGGATTTTTGTTATTCCCTGTTTGGATTTAAATAAACTCTGTTTCTGTTAAGTCGCTTTTGGGTCCTCTTTCACCTGCATGACAGAAGGAACCGACCAAGGAATGGACCCAGCGACTTCAGGCTCGTTACACTGCCGTCGAGATCCAAGGAGCCATGCTCGGCAGACACGAGCAGGAATTGTCTGCTGCTCGCCATGCCGTGGAGAACCTGGCCGCTCAGGTTTCCGACCTCTCTGGACAGTTCCAGAGTCTCGTCTCGTGCCACCTGTTACTTCCTGGCCTGCCGAGCCTCCAGAACCTAGGGTTAATAACCCACCTTGCTACTCCGGGCAGCCCACTGAGTGCCGCTCCTTTCTCACGCAGTGTGAGATTGTGTTCTCTCTCAACCCAACACATACTCTAGAGAGAGAGCTCGGGTTGCTTACGTCATTTCACTCCTTACTGGCCGGGCTCGAGAATGGGGCACAGCTATCTGGGAGGCAAGGGCTGATTGCTCTAACAAATTCCAGAACTTTAAAGAGGAGATGATTCGGGTTTTTGACCGTTCAGTTTTTGGTGGGGAGGCTTCTAGGGCCCTGGCTTCCTTATGCCAAGGTGAACGGTCCATGCGGATTATTCCATTGAGTTTCGCACTCTTGCTGCCTCTAGTGAGTGGAACGAGCCGGCGCTGCTCGCTCGTTTTCTGGAGGGACTCCACGCAGTGGTTAAGGATGAGATTCTCTCCCGGGAGGTTCCTTCAGATGTGGACTCTTTGATTGCTCTCGCCATCCGCATAGAACGACGGGTAGATCTTCGTCACCGGGCTCGTGGAAGAGAGCTCGCATCAACGGTGTTTCCCTGCTCCGCATCGCAACCATCTCCCTCCTCTGGCTTTGAGACTGAGCCCATGCAGCTGGGAGGGATTCGCATCTCGAATAAGGAGAGGGAACGGAGGATCACCAACCGCCTGTGCCTCTATTGCGGAGTTGCTGGACATTTTGTTAATTCATGTCCAGTAAAAGCCAGAGCTCATCTGTAAGTCTCTCCATCAAGGTCCTGTACTACTTTGTCGGTCCACCTACGCTGGACCGGTTCGGTGCTACATGTAGTGCCTTGATAGACTCTGGGGCTGAGGTTGTTTCATGGACGAAGCATGGGTTGAAGCATGACATTCCTTTCAGAGAGTTAGATAAGCCTACGCCCATGTTCGCCTTAGATGGTAGTCATCTTCCCAGTATCAGATTTGAGACACTACCTTTAACCCTCACAGTATCTGGTAACCACAGTGAGACTATTTCTTTTTGATTTTCCGTTCACCGTTTACACCTGTTGTTTTGGGTCATCCTGGCTAGTATGTCATAATCCTTCTATTAATTGGTCTAGTAATTCTATCCTATCCTGGAACGTTTCTTGTCATGTGAAGTGTTTAATGTCTGCCATCCCTCCCGTTTCTTCTGTCCCTACTTCTCAGGAGGAACCTGGCGATTTGACAGGAGTGCCGGAGGAATATCATGATCTGCGCACGGTCTTCAGTCGGTCCCGAGCCAACTCCCTTCCTCCTCACCGGTCGTATGATTGTAGTATTGATCTCCTTCCGGGGACCCCTCCTCCTCGAGGTAGACTATACTCTCTGTCGGCTCCCGAACGTAAGGCTCTCGAGGATTATTTGTCTGTGTCTCTTGACGCCGGTACCATAGTGCCTTCTTCTTCTCCGGCCGGGGCGGGGTTCTTTTTGTTAAGAAGAAGGACGGTACTCTGCGCCCCTGCGTGGATTATCGAGGGCTGAATGACATAACGGTTAAGAATCGTTATCCAGCCCATATGTCATCAGCCTTCGAGATTCTGCAGGAGCCAGGTGCTTTACTAAGTTGGACCTTCGTAACGCTTACCATCTCGTGCGCATCAGAGAGGGGGACGAGTGGAAATGCGTTTAACACTCCGTTAGGGGCATTTTGAGTACCGGGTTCTGCCGTTCGGTCTCGCCAATGCGCCAGCTGTTTTCAGGCATTAGTTAATGATGTTCTGAGAGACATGCTGAACATTTTGTTTTGTCTATCTTGACGATATCCTGATTTTTCTCCGTCACTCGAGATTCATGTTCAGCACGTTCGAAACGTGTTCTACAGCGCCAACACCCAGAGAATTGTCTATACGTAAAGGCTGAGAAGTGCTCTTTTCATGTCTCCTCCGTTACTTTCTCGGTTCCGTTATTTCCATGAAGGCATTCAGATGGATTCCGCTAAGGTCAAGCTGTCAGTGATTGGCCGTTCCAAGGTCACGTGTCGAGTTGCAGCGCTTTTAAGTTTCGCTAAAATTTCTATCGGCGTTTCATTCGTAATTTCGGTCAAGTTGCTGCCCCTCTCACAGCTCTTACTTCTGTCAAGACGTGTTTTAAGTGGTCCGGTTCCGCCCAGGGAGCTTTTGATCTTCTAAAAGAACGTTTTACGTCCGCTCCTATCCTCGTTACTCCTGACGTCACTAGACAATTCATTGTCGAGGTTGGCGCTTCAGAGGTAGGCGTGGGAGCCATTCTATCCCAGCGCTTCCAGTCTGACGATAAGGTTCATCCTTGCGCTTATTTTTCTCATCGCCTGTCGCCATCTGAGCGCAACTATGATGTGGGTAACCGTGAACTGCTCGCCATCCGCTTAGCCCTAGGCGAATGGCGACAGTGGTTGGAGGGGCGACCGTTCCTTTTGTCGTTTGGACAGACCATAAGAACCTTGAGTACATCCGTTCTGCCAAACGACTTAATGCCCGTCAAGCTCGTTGGGCGTTGTTTTTCGCTCGTTTCGAGTTTGTGATTTCTTACCGTCCGGGTAGCAAGAACACCAAGCCTGATGCCTTATCCCGTCTGTTTAGTTCTTCTGTGGCTTCTACTGATCCCGAGGGGATTCTTCCTTATGGGCGTGTTGTCGGGTTAACAGTCTGGGGAATTGAAAGACAGGTTAAGCAAGCACTCACGCACACTGCGTCGCCGCGCGCTTGTCCTAGTAACCTCCTTTTCGTTCCTGTTTCCACTCGTCTGGCTGTTCTTCAGTGGGCTCACTCTGCCAAGTTAGCTGGTCATCCCGGTGTTCGAGGCACTCTTGCGTCTATTCGCCAGCGCTTTTGGTGGCCGACTCAGGAGCGTGACACGCGCCGTTTCGTGGCTGCTTGTTCGGACTGCGCGCAGACTAAGTCGGGTAACTCTCCTCCTGCCGGTCGTCTCAGACCGCTCCCCATTCCTTCTCGACCATGGTCTCACATTGCCTTAGACTTCATTACCGGTCTGCCTTTGTCTGCGGGGAAGACTGTGATTCTGACGGTTGTCGATAGGTTCTCTAAGGCGGCACATTTCATTCCCCCAGCAATGCATGC